>NW_028125596.1:0-261000 GCF_965194825.1 Balaenoptera physalus | reverse complement strand
TGACCATTCTCATCACAATTCTCCAAGACCTCTGTCATCACAATGCCTCATGGTCTTCGTAGTCACAAAGCTCAATGACCCCTGTCATCACAATGCTCCATGCCGTTGTCATCACAATGCTCCATGGCCCCTGTCATCACAATGCTCCATGCCCTTGTCATCACAATGCTCCAGAACACTTGTCATCTTAATACTCCATTCCCGTGTCATCCCATTGCTCAATGACACTTGCCATCAAAATGTTCCTTGGCCTTTGTTATCACAGTAATCCATGATACCTTTAATCAAAATTCTACCTGACCACTGTCATCACAATGTAAGATGACCGATGTCATCATAATGCCCCATGACACGTGTCATCAGAATTCGCCTTGGCCCTTGTCATCTCAATGCTGTATGAACCGTGTCATCACTAGGTTCCAGGACACTTGTCATCACAGTGATCCATGACCACTTTCATCACTATGCTCCATGAACTCTGTTATCTCATTGCTCCATGGCCTTTGTATTCACAATGCTCCATTGTCCCGATAATCGCGTTGCTCCATGATCTCTTTCATCACAATGCTCCATGACCTCTGTCATCACCATACCTCATGACGCCTGTCATCTCAATGCTCCATGGCCCGTTTCATCACAATGCTTCATGAACCCAATCATCACAATATTCCCTGCCCTTTTCATCACAATGCTCCATGGGCCGTGTAATCACAATGCTCCATGCCCTTGTCATCAAAATGCTCCAGAACTCTTGTCATCATAATGCTCCATGCCAATGTCATGAAAATGCCCCATTACACTTTTCATCACAATGCTCCATGGCCTTTGTCATCACAATGTTCCATGGCACCTGTCATCACACTGCTCCCTGATACCTTTCATCACAATTCTAGATGACAACTGTCATCACAATGCTCCAGGACAGATGTCATCACAATTCGCCATGTTCCTTGTCATCACAATGCTCCATGAACCGTGTCATCACAAGGTTCCAGGACACTTGTCATCCCAATGATCCATGATCACTTTCATCATAATGCTCCATGAACCCTGTCATCTCAATGCTCCATAGCCTTTGTATTCATAATGCTCCATGGCCCCTGTAATCACAGTGCTCCATGACCACTGTCTTCACAATGCTCGAAGACCGCTGTCATCACAATGCCCCATGACGACTGCCATCACAAATCTCCAAGGCCTCTCTTACCAAAAAGCTCCATGATCCCTGTCAGCACAATGTTCCATGACACTTTTCATCACAATGCTCCATGACCACTGTCATCACAAAGTTCTCTGCCCATATCATCACAATGCTCCTTGTCACCTTTAATCACAATGCTCCATGCTCTTTCATCACAATGCTCCAGAATTCTTGTCATCACAATGTTCCTTGACAGTGTCATCACAAAGCTCCATGAACCCTGTCATCACAATGATCCATGACTCCTTTCCTCACAGTGCTCCAGTATCCTTTTAATCACAATGCTCCATGCCATTGTCAGCACAATGCCCCTTGGACACTGTCAGCAAAATGCTCCATCCCCTTTTCATCACAATGCTACAGATATCCTATCATTACAATGCTCCATGCCCATGTCAACACAATGCTCCATGACCCCTGTCATCATGACCACTGTCATGATGACAGGGGCTAATGACACCTGTCATTCACAATGCTCCGTGAACCCTGTATTCAAACTGCTCCATGTTCCCTTTCAACACAATGCTCCATGACCCCTGTCATCACCACGTTCCATGAAAGTTGTCATCAAAATTCTCCATGACCCCGGTCACCACAAGGTTCCCTGCCCTTGTCATCACAATGCTCCATGACCCTAGTAATCACAATTGTACATGGCCTTGTCATCACAATGCTCCATGGCCTCTGTCATCACCATGCTCCATGGTCTTTCTCATCACAATGCTCCATGACCCCTCTCATCACAATGCTTGATGACCAATGTTATCACAATGCTCTAAGGCCCGTGTCATCAAAATGCCTCATGGTCTTTGTAATCACAATGCTCAATGACCCCTGTCATAACAATGCTCCATGCCATTGTCATCACAATGCTCCATTGTCTTTGTCATCACAATGTTCCATGGCCCCTGTCATCACAATGCTCCAGAGCTCTTGTCATCATAATGCTCCATGCCAATGTCATCAAAATGCCCCATGACACTTGTCATCACAATGCTCCATGTCATCAAAATGATCCATGACTGTTGTCATCACAATGCTGCATGATACCTTTCATCCCAATTCTCTGTGACCGCTGTCATCACAATGCTCCAGGACAATATTCATCACAATGCTCCATGCCCCCTGTCATCAGAGTGCCCCATAACCCCTGTAATCACAATGCTCCATGACCCTGTCTTCACAATGCTACATGACACCTTTCATCACATTGTTCCATGGCCTATGTATTCACAATGCTCCATGGACCCTCTAATCACACTGCTACATGTTCCCTTTCAACACAATGCTCCATGACCCCTGTCATCAAAAGGTTGCATGAAAGTTGTCATCAAAATGCTCCATGACTCAGGTCACCACAAGCTTCCCTGCCCTTGTCATCACAATGCTCCATGACCCTTGTAATCGCAACGGTACATGGCCTTGTCATCACAATGTTCTATGGCCTCTGTCGTCACCATGCTCCATGGTCTTTCTCATCACAATGCTCTATGACCCCTGTCATCACAATGCTTGATGACCATTGTCATCACAATTCTCCAAGGCCTCTTTCATCACAATGCCTCATGGTCTTTGTAATCACAATGCTGAATGATCCCTGTCATCACAATGCTCCATGCCGTTGTCATCACAATGCTCCATGGCCCCTGTCATCACAATGCTCCATGCCCTTGTCATCACAATGTTCCAGAACACTTGTCATCTTAATACTCTATTCCCGTGTCATCCCATTGCTCAATGACACTTGCCATCAAAATGTTCCTTGGCCTTTGTTATCACAGTACTCCATGATACCTTTAATCAAAATTCTACCTGACCACTGTCAGCACAATGCAAGATCACCGATGTCATCACAATGCCCCATGACACGTGTCATCAGAATTCGCCTTGGCCCCTGTCATCTCAATGCTGTATGAGTCGTGTCATCACTAGTTTCCAGGACACTTGTCATCACAGTGATCCATGACCACTTTCATCACTATGCTCCATGAACTCTGTTATCTCATTGCTCCATGGCCTTTGTATTCACAATGCTCCATTGTCCCGATAATCGCGTTGCTCCATGATCTCTTTCATCACAATGCTCCATGACCTCTGTCATCACCATACCTCACGACGCCTGTCATCTCAATGCTCCATGGCCCCTTTCATCACAATGCTTCATGAACCCAGTCATCACAATGCTCCATGCCCTTGTCCTCAAAATGCTACAGAACTCTTGTCATCATAATGCTCCATGCCAATGTCATGAAAATGCCCCATGACACTTTTCATCACAATGCTCCATGGCCTTTGTCATCACAATGTTCCATGGCCCCTGTCATCACAGTGCTCCCTGATACCTTTCATCACAATTCTAGATGACCACTGTCATCACAGTGCTCCATGACAGATGCCATCACAATTCGCCATGTTCCTTGTCATCACAATGCTCCATGAACCGTGTCATCACAAGGTTCCAGGACACTTGTCATCCCAGTGATCCATGATCACTTTCATCACAATGCTCCATGAACCCTGTCATCTCAATGCTCCATGGCCTTTGTATTCACAATGATCCATGGCCCCTGTAATCACAGTGCTCCATGACCCATTTCTTCACAATCCTCCAAGACCGCTGTCATCACAATGCCCCACGACGACTGCCATCACAAATCTCCAAGGCCTCTCTTACCAAAAAGCTCCATGATCCCTGTCGGCACAATGTTCCATGACACTTTTCATCACAATGCTCCATGACCCCTGTCATCAAAAATTTCTCTGCCCATATCATCACAATGCTCCTTGTCACCTTTAATCACAATGCTCCATGCCCTTTCATCAGAATGCTCGAGAATACTTGTCATTGCAATGTTCCTTGACAGTGTCATCACAAAGCTCCATGACCCTTTTCATCACAATGCTCCATGCCATTGTCAGCACAATGCCCCTTGGAACCTGTCATCAAAATGCTCCATCCCCTTTTCATCACAATGCTCCAGATATCCTATCATTACAATGCTCCATGCCCATGTCAACACAATGCTCCATGACCCCTGTCATCATGACCACTGTCATGATGACAGGGGCCAATGACCCCTGTCATTCACAATGCTTCATGGACCCTGTATTCAAACTGCTCCATGTTCCCTTTCAACAAAATGCTCCATGACCCCTGTCATCACCAAGTTCCATGAAAGCTGTCATCAAAATTCTCCATGACCCCGGTCACCACAAGGTTCCCTGCCCTTGTCATCACAATGCTCAATGACCCTAGTAATCACAATTGTACATGGCCTTGTCATCACAATGCTCCGTGGCCCCTGTCATCACCATGCTCCATGGTCTTTCTCATCACAATGCTCCATGACCCCTCTCATCACATTGCTTGATGACCAATGTTATCACAATGCTCTAAGGCCCCTGTCATCAAAATGCCTCATGGTCTTTGTAATCACAATGCTCAAAGACCCCTGTCATAACAATGCTGCATGCCATTGTCCTCACAATGCTCCATTGCCTTTGTCATCACAATGTTCCATGGCCCCTGTCATCATAATGATCCAGAGCTCTTGTCATCATAATGCTCCATGCCAATGTCATCAAAATGCCCCATGACACTTGTCATCACAATGCTCCATGTCATCAAAATGATCCATGACTGTTGTCATCACAATTCTGCATGATACCTTTCATCCCAATTCTCTGTGACCGCTGTCATCACAATGCTCCAGGACAATATTCATCACAATGCTCCATGCCCCCTGTCATCACAGTGCCCCATAACCACTGTAATCACAATGCTCCATGACCCTGTCTTCACAATGCTACATGACACCTGTCATCACATTGTTCCACGGCCTAAGTATTCACAATGCTCCATGGACCCTGTAATCACACTGCTACATGTTCCCTTTCAACACAATGCTCCATGACTCCTGTCATCAAAAGGTTCCATGAAAGTTGTCATCAAAATGCTCCATGACTCAGGTCACCACAAGCTTCCCTGCCCTTGTCATCACAATGCTCCATGACCCTTGTAATCACAACGGTACATGGCCTTGGCATCACAATGTTCTATGGCCTCTGTCGTCACCATGCTCCATGGTCTTTCTCATCACAATGCTCTATGACCCCTGTCATCACAATGCTTGATGAACTTTGTCATCACATTTCTCCAAGGCCTCTGTCATCACAATGCCTCATGGTTTTTGTAGTCACAATGCTCAATGAACCCTGTCATCACAATGCTCCATGCCGTTGTCATCACAATGCTCCATGCCCCCTGTCATCACAGTGCCCCATAAACCCTGTAATCACAATGCTCCATGACCCTGTCTTCACAATGCTACATGACACCTGTCATTACATGGTTCCACGGCCTATGTATTCACAATGCTCCATTGTCCCGATAATCGCGTTGCTCCATGATCTCTTTCATCACAATGCTCCATGACCACTGTCATCCCCATACCTCATGACCCCTGTCATCACAATGCTTGATGACCATTGTCATCACAATTCTCCAGGCCTCTGTCATCACAATGCCTCATGGTCTTTGTAATCACAATGCTCAATGACCCCTGTCATCACAATGCTCCATGCCGTGGTCATCACAATGCTCCATGGCCCCTGTCATCACAATGCTCCATGCCCTTGTCATCACAATGCTCCAGAACACTTGTCATCTTAATACTCCATTCCCGTGTCATCCCATTGCTCAATGACCCTTGCCATCAAAATGTTCCTTGGCCTTTGTTATCACAGTATTCCATGATACCTTTAATCAAAATTCTACCTGACCACTGTCATCACAATGCAAGATGACCGATGTCATCACAATGCCCCATGACACGTGTCATCAGAATTCGCCTTGGCCCTTGTCATCTCAATGCTGTATGAACCGTGTCATCACTAGGTTCCAGGACACTTGTCATCACAGTGATCCATGACCACTTTCATCACTATGCTCCATGAACTCTGTTATCTCATTGCTCCATGGCCTTTGTATTCACAATGCTCCATTGTCCCGATAATCGCGTTGCTCCATGATCTCTTTCATCACAATGCTCCATGACCTCTGTCATCACCATACCTCATGACGCCTGTCATCTCAATGCTCCATGGCCCGTTTCATCACAATGCTTCATGAACCCAATCATCACAATGTTCCCTGCCCTTTTCATCACAATGCTCCATGGGCCCTGTAATCACAATGCTCCATGCCCTTTTCATCAAAATGCTCCAGATCTCTTGTCATCATAATGCTCCATGCCAATGTCATGAAAATGCCCCATGACATTTTTCATCACAATGCTCCATGGCCTTTGTCATCACAATATTCCATGGCCCCTGTCATCACAGTGCTCCCTGATACCTTTCATCACAATTCTAGATGAGCACTGTCATCACAATGCTCCAGGACAGATGTCATCACAATTCGCCATGTTCCTTGTCATCACAATGCTCCATGAACCGTGTCATCACAAGGTTCCAGGACACTTGTCATCCCAATGATCCATGATCACTTTCATCACAATGCTCCATGAACCCTGTCATCTCAATGCTCCATAGCCTTTGTATTCACAATGCTCCATGGCCCCTCTAATCACAGTGCTCCATGACCCCTTTCTTCACAATGCTCCAAGACCGCTGTCATCACAATGCCCCATGACGACTGCCATCACAAATCTCCAAGGCCTCTCTTACCAAAAAGCTCCATGATCCCTGTCAGCACAATGTTCCATGACACTTTTCATCACAATGCTCCATGACCCCTGTCATCACAAAGTTCTCTGCCCATTTCATCACAATGCTCCTTGCCACCTTTAATCACAATGCTCCATGCCCTTTCATCACAATGCTCCAGAATTCCTGTCATCGCAATGTTCCTTGACAGTGTCATCACAAAGCTCCATGACCCCTGTCATCACAATGATCCATGACTCCTTTCCTCACAGTGCTCTAGTACCCTTTTCATCACAATGCTCCATGCCATTGTCAGCACAATGTCCCTTGGACACTGTCATCAAAATGCTCCATCACCTTTTCATCACAATGCTCCAGATATCCTATCATTACAATGCTCCATGCCCATGTCAACACAATGTTCCCTGACCCCTGTCATCATGACCACTGTCATGGTGACAGGGGCCAATGACCCCTGTCATTCACAATGCTCCATGGACCCTGTATTCAAACTGCTACATGTTCCCTTTCAACACAATGCTCCATGACCCTTGTCATCACCACGTTCCATGAAAGTTGTCATCAAATTTCTCCATGACCCCGGTCACCACGAGGTTCCCTGCCCTTGTCATCACAATGCTCCATGACCCTAGTAATCACAATTGTACATGGCCTTGTCATCACAATGCTCCATGGCCTCTGTCATCACCATGCTCCATGGTCTTTCTCATCACAATGCTCCATGACCCCTCTCATCACATTGCATGATGACCATTGTCATCACAATTCTCCAAGGCCTCTGTCATCAGAATGCCTCATGGTCTTTGTAGTCACAATGCTTAATGACCCCTGTCATCACAATGCTCCATGCTGTTGTCATCACAATGCTCCATGGCCCCTGTCATCACAATGCTCCATGCCGTTGTCATCACAATGCTCCAGAACACTTGTCATCTTAATACTCCATTCCCGTGTCATCCCATTGCTCAATGACACTTGCCATCAAAATGTTCCTTGGCCTTTTTTATCACAGTACTCCACGATACCTTTAATCAAAATTCTACATGACCACTGTCATCACAATGCAAGATGACCGATGTCATCACAATGCCCCATGACACGTGTCATCAGAATTCGCCTTGGCCCTTGTCATCTCAATGCTGTATGAACCGTGTCATCACTAGGTTCCAGGACACTTGTCATCACAGTGATCCATGACCACTTTCACCACAATGCTCCATGAACTGTTATCTCAATGCTCCATGACCTCACTCATCACATTGCTTAATGACCAATATTATCACAATGCTCTAAGGCCCCTGTCATCAAAATGCCTCATGGTCTTTGTAATCACAATGCTCAATGACACCTGTCATAACAATGCTCCATGCCATTGTCATCACAATGCTCCATTGCCTTTGTCATCAAAATGTTCCATGGCCCCTGTCATCACAATGCTCCAGAGCTCTTGTCATCATAATGCTCCATGCCAATGTCATCAAAATGCCCCATGACACTTGTCATCACAATGCTCCATGTCATCAAAATGATCCATGACTGTTGTCATCACAATGCTGCATGATACCTTTCATCCCAATTCTCTGTGACCGCTGTCATCACAATGCTCCAGGACAATATTCATCACAATGCTCCATGCCCCCTGTCATCACAGTGCCCCTTAAACCCTGTAATCACAATGCTCCAAGACCCTGTCTTCACAATGCTACATGACACCTGTCATCACATGGTTCCACGGCCTAAGTATTCACAATGCTCCATGGACCCTTTAATCACACTGCTCCATGTTCCCTTTCAACACAATGCTCCATGACCCCTGTCATCAAAAGGTTCCATGAAAATTATCATCAAAATGCTCCATGACTCAGGTCACTACAAGCTTCCCTGCCCTTGTCATCACAATGCTCCAGAACACTTGTCATCTTAATACTCCATTCCCATGTCATCACATTGCTCAATGACACTTGCCATCAAAATGTTCCTTGGCCTTTGTTATCACAGTACTCCATGATACCTTTAATCAAAATTCTACCTGACCACTGTCATCACAATGCAAGATGACCGATGTCATCACAATGCCCCATGACACGTGTCATCAGAATTCGCCTTGGCCCTTGTCATCTCAATGCTGTATGAACCGTGTCATCACTAGATTCCAGGACACTTGTCATCACAGTGATCCATGACCACTTTCATCACTATGCTCCATGAACTCTGTTATCTCATTGCTCCATGGCCTTTGTATTCACAATGCTCCATTGTCCCGATAATCACGTTGCTCCATGATCTCTTTCATCACAATGCTCCATGACCTCTGTCATCACCATACCTCATGACGCCTGTCATCTCAATGCTCCATGGCCCCTTTCATCACAATGCTTCATGAACCCAGTCATCACAATGTTCCCTGCCTCTTTCATCACAATGCTCCATGGGCCCTGTAATCACAATGCTCCATGCCCTTGTCATCAAAATGCTCCAGAACTCTTGTCATCATAATGCTCCATGCCAATGTCATGAAAATGCCCCATGACACTTTTCATCACAATGCTCCATGGCCTTTGTCATCACAATGTTCCATGGCCCCTGTCATCACAGTGCTCCCTGATACCTTTCATCACAATTCTAGATGACCACTGTCATCACAATGCTCCATGACAGATGTCATCCCAATTCGCCATGTTCCTTGTCATCACAATGCTCCATGAACCGTGTCATCACAAGGTTCCAGGACACTTGTCCTCCCAATGATCCATGATCACTTTCATCACAAGGCTCCATGAACCCTGTCATCTCAATGCTCCATAGCCTTTGTATTCACAATGCTCCATGGCCCCTGTAATCACAGAGCTGAATGACCCATTTCTTCACAATGCTCCAAGACCGCTGTCATCACAATGCCCCATGACGACTGCCATCACATATCTCCAAGGCCTCTCTTACCAAGAAGCTCCATGATCCCTGTCAGCACAATGTTCCATGACACTGTTCATCACAATGCTCCATGACCCCTTTCATCACAAAGTTCTCTGCCCATATCATCACAATGCTCCTTGCCAACTTTAATCACAATGCTCCATGCCCTTTCATCACAATGCTCCAGAATTCTTGTCATCGCAATGTTCCTTGACAGTGTCATCACAAAGCTCCATGACCCCTGTCACCACAATGATCCATGACTCCTTTCCTCACAGTGCTCCAGTACCCTTTTCATCACAATGCTCCATGCCATTGTCAGCACAATGCCCCTTGGACCCTGTCATCAAAATGCTCCATCCCCTTTTCATCACAATGCTCCAGATATCCTACCATTACAATGATCCATGCCCATGTCAACACAATGCTCCATGACCCCTGTCATCATGACCACTGTCAGGATGACAGGGGCCAATGACACCTGTCATTCACAATGCTCCATGGACCCTGTATTCAAACTGCTCCATGTTCCCTTTCAACACAATGCTCCATGACCCCTGTCATCACCACGTTCCATGAAAGTTGTCATCAAAATTCTCCATGACCCCGGTCACCACAAGGTTCCGTGCCCTTGTCATCACAATGCTCCATGACCCTAGTAATCACAATTGTACATGGCCTTGTCATCACAATGCTCCATGGCCTCTGTCATCACCATGCTCCATGGTCTTTCTCATCACAATGCTCCATGACCCCTCTCATCACATTGCTTAATGACCGATGTTATCACAATGCTCAATGACCCCTGTCATAAAAATGCTCCATGCCATTGTCATCACAATGCTCCATTGCCTTTGTCATCACAATGTTCCATGGCCCCTGTCATCACAATGCTCCAGAGCTCTTGTCATCATAATGCTCCATGCCAATGTCATCAAAATGCTTCATGACACTTGTCATCACAATGCTCCATGTCATCAAAATTTTCCATGACTATTGTCATCACAATGCTGCATGATACATTTCATCCCAATTCTCTGTGACCGCTGTCATCACAATGCTCCAGGACAATATTCATCACAATGCTCCATGCCCCCTGTCATCACAGTGCCCAATAAGCCCTGTAATCACAATGCTCCATGACCCTGTCTTCACCATGCTACGTGACACCTGTCATCACATTGTTCCACGGCCTATGTATTCACAATGCTCCATGGACCCTGAAATCACAATGCTACATGTTCCCTTTCAACACAATGCTCCATGACCCCTGTCATCAAAAGGTTCCATGAAAGTTGTCATCAAAATGCTCCATGACTCAGGTCACCACAAGCTTCCCTGCCCTTGTCATCACAATGCTCCATGACCCTAGTAATCACAATTGTACATGGCCTTGTCATCACAATGCTCCATGGCCTCTGTCATCACCATGCTCCATGGTCTTTCTCATCACAATGCTCCATGACCCCTCTCATCACATTGCTTGATGACCAATGTTATCACAATGCTCAATGACCCCTGTCATAACAATGCTCCATGCCATTGTCATCACAAGGCTCCATGCCCTTTTCATCACAATGCTCCAGAACACTTGTCATCTTAATACTCCATTCCCGTGTCATCCCATTGCTCAATGACACTTGCCATCAAAATGTTCCTTGGCCTTTGTTATCACAGTACCCCATGATACCTTTAATCAAAATTCTACCTGACCACTGTCATCACAATGCAAGATGACCGATGTCATCACAATGCCCCATGACACGTGTCATCAGAATTTGCCTTGGCCCTTGTCATCTCAATGCTGTATGAACCGTGTCATCACTAGGTTCCAGGACACTTGTCATCACAGAGATCCATGACCACTTTCATCACTATGCTCCATGAACTCTGTTATCTCATTGCTCCATGGCCTTTGTATTCACAATGCTCCATTGTCCCGATAATCGCGTTGCTCCATGATCTCTTTCATCACAATGCTCCATGACCTCTGTCATCACCATACCTCATGACGCCTGTCATCTCAATGCTCCATGGCCTTTTTCATCACAATGCTTCATGAACCCAGTCATCACAATGTTCCCTGCCCTTTTCATCACAATGCTCCATGGGCCCTGTAATCACAATGCTCCATGCCCTTGTCATCAAAATGCTCCAGAACTCTTGTCATCATAATGCTCCATGCCAATGTCATGAAAATGCCCCATGACACTTTTCATCACAATGCTCCATGGCCTTTGTCATCACAATGTTCCATGGCCCCTGTCATCACAGTGCTCCCTGATACCTTTCATCACAATTCTAGATGACCACTGTCATCACAATGCTCCATGACAGATGTCGTCCCAATTCGCCATGTTCCTTGTCGTCACAATGCTCCATGAACCGTGTCATCACAAGGTTCCAGGACACTTGTCATCCCAATGATCCATGATCACTTTCATCACAATGCTCCATGAACCCTGTCATCTCAATGCTCCATAGCCTTTGTATTCACAATTCTCCATGGCCCCTGTAATCACAGTGCTCCATGACACATTTCTTCACAATGCTCCAAGACCGCTGTCATCACAATGCCCCATGACGACTGCCATCACAAATCTCCAAGGCCTCTCTTACCAAAAAGCTCCATGATCCCTGTCAGCACAATGTTCCATGACACTTGTCATCACAATGCTCCATGACCCCTGTCATCACAAAGTTCTCTGCCCATATCATCACAATGCTCCTTGCCACCTTTAATCACAATGCTCCATGCCTTTTCCTCACTATGCTCCAGAATTCTTGTCATCGCAATGTTCCTTGAGAGTGTCATCACAAAGCTCCATGACCCCTGTCATCACAATGATCCATGACCCCTTTCCTCACAGTGCTCCATCCCCTTTTCATCACAATGCTCCAGATATCCTATCATTACCATGCTCCATGCCCATGTCAACACAATGCTCCATGACCCCTGTCATCATGACCACTGTCATGATGACAGGGGCCAATGACCCCTGTCATTCACAATTCTCCATGGACCCTGTATTCAAACTGCTCCATGTTCCCTTTCAACACAATGCTCCATGACCCCTGTCATCACCACGTTCCATGAAAGTTGTCATCAAAATTCTCCATGACCCCGGTCACCACAAGGTTCCCTGCCCTTGTCATCACAATGCTCCATGACCCTAGTAATCACAATTGTACATGGCCTTGTCATCACAATGCTCCATGGCCTCTGTCATCACAATGCTCCAGAGCTCTTGTCATCATAATGCTCCATGCCAATGTCATCAAAATGCCCCATGACACTTGTCATCACAGTGCTCCATGTCATCAAAATGATCCATGACTCTTGTCATCACAATGCTGCATGATACCTTTCATCCCAATTCTCTGTGACCGCTGTCATCACAATGCTCCAGGACAATATTCATCACAATGCTCCATGCCCCCTGTCATCACAGTGCCCCATAAGCCCTGTAATCACAATGCTCCATGACCCTGTCTTCACAATGCTACATGACACCTGTCATCACATTGTTCCAAGGCCTATGTATTCACAATGCTCCATGGACCCTGAAATCACACTGCTACATGTTCCCTTTCAACACAATGCTCCATGACCCCTGTCATCAAAAGGTTCCATGAAAGTTGTCATCAAAATGCTCCATGACTCAGATCACCACAAGCTTCCCTGCCCTTGTCATCACAATGCTCCATGACCCTAGTAATCACAATTGTACATGGCCTTGTCATCACTATGCTCCATGGCCTCTGTCATCACCATGCTCCATGGTCTTTCTCATCACAATGCTCCATGACCCCTCTCATCACATTGCTTGATGACCGATGTTATCACAATGCTCTAAGGCCCCTGTCATCAAAAGGCCTCATGGTCTTTGTAATCACAATGCTCAATGACCCCTGTCATAAAAATGCTTCATGCCATTGTCATCACAATGCTCCATTGCCTTTGTTATCACAATGTTCCATGGCCCCTGTCATCACAATGCTCCAGAGCTCTTGTCATCATAATGCTCCATGCCAATGTCATCAAAATGCCCCATGACACTTGTCATCACAATGCTCCATGTCATCAAAATGATCCATTACTCTTGTCATCACAATGCTGCATGATACCTTTCATCCCAATTCTCTGTGACCGCTGTCATCACAATGCTCCAGGACAATATTAATCACAATGCTCCATGCCCCCTGTCATCACAGTGCCCCATAAGCACTGTAATCACAATGCTCCATGACCCTGTCTTCACAATGCTACATGACACCTGTCATCACATTGTTCCACGGCCTATGTATTCACAATGCTCCATGGACCCTGTAATCACACTGCTACATGTTCCCTTTCAACACAATGCTCCATGACCCCTGTCATCAAAAGGTTCCATGAAAGTTGTCATCAAAATGCTCCATGACTCAGGTCACCACAAGCTTCCCTGCCCTTGTCATCACAATGCTCCATGACCCTTGTAATCACAATGGAACGTGGCTTGTCATCACAATATTCTATGGCCTCTGTCATCACCATGCTCCATGGTCTTTCTCATCACAATGCTCTATGACCCCTGTCATCACAACGCTTGATGACAATTGTCATCACAATTCCCCAAGGCCTCTGTCATCACAATGCCTCATGGTCTTTGTAGTCACAATGCTCAATGACCCCTGTCATCACAATGCTCCATGCCGTTGTCATCACAATGCTCCAGAACACTTGTCATCTTAATACTCCATTCCCGTGTCATCCCATTGCTCAATGACACTTGCCATCAAAATGTTCCTTGGCCTTTGTTATCACAGTACTCCATGATACCTTTAATCAAAATTCTACGTGACCACTGTCATCACAATGCAAGATGACCGATGTCATCAAAATGCCCCATGACACGTGTCATCAGAATTCGCCTTGGCCCTTGTCATCTCAATACTGTATGAACCGTGTCATCACTAGGTTCCAGGACACTTGTGATCACAGTGATCCATGACCACTTTCATCACTATGCTCCATGAACTCTGTTATCTCATTGCTCCATGGCCTTTGTATTCACAATGCTCCATTGTCCCGATAATCGCGTTGCTCCATGATCTCTTTCATCACAATGCTCCATGACCTCTTTCATCACCATACCTCATGACGCCTGTCATCTCAATGCTCCATGGCCCCTTTCATCACAATGCTTCAGGAACCCAGTCATCACAATGTTCCCTGCCCTTTTCATCACAATGCTCCATGGGCCCTGTAATCACAATGCTCCATGCCCTTGTCATCAAAATGCTCCAGAACTCTTGTCATCATAATGCTCCATGCCAATGTCCTGAAAATGCCCCATGACACTTTTCATTACAATGCTCCATGGCCTTTGTCATCACAATGTTCCATGGCCCCTGTCATCACAGTGCTCCCTGATACCTTTCATCACAACTCTAGATGACCACTGTCATCACAATGCTCCATGACAGATGTCATCCCAATTCGCCATGTTCCTTGTCATCACAATGCTCCATGAACCGTGTCATCACAAGGTTCCAGGACACTTGTCCTCCCAATGATCCATGAACCCTGTCATCTCAATGCTCCATAGCCTTTGTATTCACAATGCTCCATGGCCTCTGTAATCACAGAGCTCCATGACACATTTCTTCACAATGCTCCAAGACCGCTGTCATCACAATGCCCCATGACGACTGCCATCACAAATCTCCAAGGCCTCTCTTACCAAAAAGCTCCATGATCCCTGTCAACACAGTGTTCCATGACACTTTTCATCACAATGCTCCATGACATCTGTCATCACAAAGTTCTCTGCCCATATCATCACAATGCTCCTTGCCACCTTTAATCACAATGCTCCATGCCCTTTCATCACAATGCTCCAGAATTCTTGTCATCGCAATGTTCCTTGAGAGTGTCATCACAAAGCTCCATGACCCCTGTCATCACAATGATCCATGACTCCTTTCCTCACAGTGCTCCAGTACCGTTTTCATCACAATGCTCCATGCCATTGTCAGCACAATGCCCCTTGGACCCTGTCATCAAAATGCTCCATCCACTTTTCATCACAATGCTCCAGATATCCTATCATTACAATGCTCCATGCCCATGTCAACACAATGCTCCATGACCCCTGTCATCATGACCACTGTCATGATGACAGGGGCCAATGACCCCTGTCATTCACAATGCTCCATGGACCCTGTATTCAAACTGCTCCATGTTCCCTTTCAACACAATGCTCCATGATCCCTGTCATCACCACGTTCCCTGAAAGTTGTCATCAAAATTCTCCATGACCCCGGTCACCACAGGTTCCGTGCCCTTGTCATCACAATGCTCCATGACCCTAGTAATCACAATTGTACATGGCCTTGTCATCACAATGCTCCATGGCCTCTGTCATCACCATGCTCCATGGTCTTTCTCATCACAATGCTCCATGACCCCTCTCATCACATTGCTTGATGACCGATGTTATCACAATGCTCAATGACCCCTGTCATAAAAATGCTCCATGCCATTGTCATCACAATGCTCCATTGCCTTTGTCATCACAATGTTCCATGGCCCCTGTCATCACAATGCTCCAGAGCTCTTGTCATCATAAGGCTCCATGCCAATGTCATCAAAATGCCCCATGACACTTGTCATCACAATGCTCCATGTCATCAAAATGATCCATGACTCTTGTCATCACAATGCTGCATGATACCTTTCATCCCAATTCTCTGTGACCGCTGTCATCACAATGCTCCAGGACAATATTCATCACAATGCTCCATGCCCCCTGTCATCACAGTGCCCCATAAGCCCTGTAATCACAATGCTCCATGATCCTGTCTTCACAATGCTACATGACACCTGTCATCACATTGTTCCACGGCCTATGTATTCACAATCCTCCATGGACCCTGAAATCACACTGCTTCATGTTCCCTTTCAAAACAATGCTCCATGACCTCTGTCATCAACAGGTTCCATGAAAGTTGTCATCAAAATGCTCCATGACTCAGGTCACCACAAGCTTCCCTGCCCTTGTCATCACAATGTTCCATGACCCTTGTAATCACAATGGAACGTGGCCTTCTCATCACAATGTTCTATGGCCTCTGTCATCACCATGCTCCATGGTCTTTCTCATCACAATGCTCTATGACCCCTGTCATCACAATGCTTGATGACCATTGTCATCACAATTCCCCAAGGCCTCTGTCATCACAATGCCTCATGGTCTTTGTAGTCACAATGCTCAATGACCCCTATCATCACAATGCTCCATGCCGTTGTCATCAAAATGCTCCATGGCCCCTGTCATCACAATGCTCCATGCCCTTGTCATCACAATGCTCCAGAACACTTGTCATCTTAATACTCCATTCCCGTGTCATCCCATTGCTCAATGACACTTGCCATCAAAATGTTCCTTGGCCTTTGTTATCACAGTACTCCATGATATTTTTAATCAAAATTCTACCTGACCACTGTCATCACAATGCAAGATGACCGATGTCATCTCAATGCCCCATGACACGTGTCATCAGAATTCGCCATGGCCCTTGTCATCTCAATGCTGTATGAGTCGTGACATCATTAGGTTCCAGGACACTTGTCATCACAGTGATCCATGACCACTTTCATCACTATGCTCCATGAACTCTGTTATCTCATTGCTCCATGGCCTTTGTATTCACAATGCTCCATTGTCCCGATAATCGCGTTGCTCCATGATCTCTTTCATCACAATGCTCCATGACTTCTGTCATTACCATACCTCATGATGCCTGTCATCTCAAAGCTCCATGGCCCCTTTCATCACAATGCTTCATGAACCCAGTCATCACAATGTTCCCTGCCCTTTTCATCACAATGCTCCATGGGCCCTGTAATCACAATGCTCCATGCCCTTGTCATCAATATGCTCCAGAACTCTTGTCATCATAATGCTCCATGCCAATGTCATGAAAATGCCCCATGACACTTTTCATCACAATGCTCCATGGCCTTTGTCATCACAATATTCCATGGCCCCTGTCATCACAGTGCTCCCTGATACCTTTCATCACAATTCTAGATGACCACTGTCATCACAATGCTCCATGACAGATGTCGTCCCAATTCGCCATGTTCATTGTCATCACAATGCTCCATGAACCGTGTCATCACAAGGTTCCAGGACACTTGTCATCCCAATGATCCATGATCACTTTCATCACAATGCTCCATGAACCCTGTCATCTCAATGCTCCATAGCCTTTGTATTCACAATGCTCCATGGCCCCTGTAATCACAGAGCTGAATGACACATTTCTTCACAATGCTCCAAGACCGCTGTCATCACAATGCCCCATGACGACTGCCATCACAAATCTCCAAGGCCTCTCTTACCAAAAAGCTCCATGACCCCTGTCATCACAAAGTTCTCTGCCCATATCATCACAATGCTCCTTGCCACCTTTAATCACAATGCTCCATGCCCTTTCATCACAATGTTCCTGAATTCTTGTCATCGCAATGTTCCTTGAGAGTGTCATCACAAAGCTCCATGACCCCTTTCATCACAATGATCCATGATCCCTTTCCTCACAGTGCTCCATCCCCTTTTCATCACAATGCTCCAGATATCCTATCATTACCATGCTCCATGCTCATGTCAACACAATGCTCCATTACCCCTGTCATCATGACCATTGTCATGATGACAGGGGTCAATGACCCCTGTCATTCACAATGCTCCATGGACCCTGTATTCAAAAAGCTCCATGTTCCCTTTCAACACAATGCTCCATGACCCCTGTCATAACCACGTTCCATGAAAGTTGTCATCAGAATTCTCCATGACCCTGGTCACCACAAGGATCCCTGCCCTTGTCATCACAATGCTCCATGACCCTAGTAATCACAATTGTACATGGCCTTGTCATCACAATGCTCCATGGCCTCTGTCATCACAATGCTCCATGGCCCTTGTCATCACAATGCTCCAGAATTCTTGTCATCACAATGTTCCGTGACCGCGTCATCACAATGCTACATGACCCTGGTCTTCACAGTTCTCCATGACCTTTGTCATCACAATGCTCTATGTCGCTTTTCATGACAATTCTCAATGACCACTTTAATCACTATGCTCGCTGACCATTTTCATGACATTTCTCTATTGTCATTACAATTCCCCACGGCCCCTTTCTTCACAATGCTCCATGATGCCTGTCATAAAAATGCTCCATGGCTTTTGTTATCACAATGCTCCAGGACCAGTTTCATCACAATACTCCATCCCCCTTGTCATCACAGTGCACAATGAAACCTTTCATTACAATGTTCCATGACACTTGTCATCACAATGCTCCATGGCCTTTATCGTCACAATGCTCCCAGGTACTTTTCATCACGACGTTCCATGAAAACTTTCATCACATGGCTCCATGACCATTGTCATCACAATAGTCCATACCCTTGTCAACACAATGCTGCATAATCCCTGTCATCACATTTCTCCATGACTGCTGTCATCACAATAATCCAGGACAAGTTTCATACAATGCTTCATGCCCCCAGTCATCACAGTGCTCCATGATACCTTTCATCACAATTCCTAGATGATCAAGGTCATCACATTGCCCCATGACACCTGTCATCACAATTCGCTATGACCCTTGTCATCACAATACTTGATGAACCGTGTCATCACAGTGTTCCAGGACACGTGTCATCACAATGATCCATGACTACTTTCATCACAATGCTCCAATACACCTGTCATCACAATGCTCCATGGCCCCTGTTATCATATTGCTCCATGATCTCTTTCATCACAATGCTCCATGACCACTGTCATCACCATGCCTCATGACGCCTGTCATCTCAATGCTCCATGGCCCCTTTCATCACAATGCTCCATGAACCCAGTCATCACAATGTTCCCTGCCCTTTTCATCACAATGCTCCATGTTCCCTGTCATCACAATGCTCCATGCCCTTGTCATCAAAATTCTCCAGAACTCTTGTCATCATAATGCTGCATGCCAATGTCATCAAAATGCCCCTTGACACTTGTCATCACAATGCTCCATGGCCTTTGTCATCACAATGTTCCATGGTCCCTGTAATCACAGTGCTCCCTGATACCTTTCATCACAATTCTAGATGACCACTGTCATCACAATGCCCCATGACTGATGACATCACAATTCGCATGGTCCTTGTCCTCACAATGCTCCATGAACCGTGTCATCACAACGTTCCAGGACACTTGTCATCACAATGATCCATGATCACTTTCATCACAATGCTCCATGAAACCTGTCATCTCAATGCTCCATAGCCTTTGTATTCACAATGCTCCATGGCCCCTGTAATCACAGTGCTCTATGACCCATTTCATCACAATGCTCCAAGACCGCTGTCATCACAATGCCCCATGACGCCTGCCATCACAAATCTCCAAGGCCTCTCTTACCAGAAAGCTCCATGATCCCTGTAGGCACAATGTTCCATGACACTTTTCATCACAATGCTCCATGGCCCCTTTCATCACAAAGTTCTCTGCCCATATCATCACAATGCTCCTTGTCACCTTTAATCACAATGCTCCATGCCCTTTCATCACAATGCTCCAGAATTCTTGTTATCGCAATGATCCTTGACCATGTCATTACAATGCTCCATGACACTTGTCATCACAAAGCTCCATGACCCCTGTCATCACAATGATCCATGACTCCTTTCCTCACAGTGCTCCAGTACCCTTTTCATCATAATGCTCCATGCCATTGTCAGCACAATGCTCCTTGGACCCTGTCATCAAAATGCTCCATCCCCTTTTCATCACAATGCTCCAGATGTCCTATCATTACACTGCTCCCTGCACGTGTCAACACAATGCTCCATGACCCCTGTCATCAAAATGCTTTGTGAACCTTGTTATCAGAATGTTCCATGACCCCTGTCATCAAAATGATCCATGACCGTTGTCATCACAATGCTGCATGATACCTTTCATCCCCATTCTCTGTGACCGCTGTCATCACAATGCTCCTGGACAATTTTCATCACAATGCTCCATGGCCCCTGTTAGCACAGTGCCCCATAACCACTGTAATCACAATGCTCCATGAGCCTGTCAACACAATGCTGCATGACTCCTGTCATCACATTTTTCCATGGCCTATGTATTCACAATGCACCATGGACCCTATAATCACACTGCTGCATGTTCCCTTTCAACACAATGGTCCATGACACCTCTCATCACAGTGTTCCATGAAAATTGTCATCAAAATGCTCCATGACCCCGGTCACCACAAGGTTCCCTGCTCTTGTCATCACAATGCTGCATGACGCTTGTAATCACAATGGTACATGGCCTTGTCATTACAATGCTCCATGGCCTCTGTCATCACCATGCTGCATGGTCTTTCTCATCACAATGCTCTATGACTCCTGTCATCACAAGGCTTGATGATCATTGTCATCACAATGCTCCAATGCCCGTGTCATCACAATGCCTCATGGTCTTTGTAATCATAATGCTCAATGACCCCTCTCATCACAATGCTCCATGCCGTTGTCATCACAATGCTCCATGGCCCCTGTAATCTCAATGCTCCATGCCCTCGTCATCACAATGCTCCAGAACTCTTGGCATCATAATGCTCCATTCCCGTGTCATCCCATTGCTCAATGACACTTGTCATCAAAATGTTCCTTGGCCTTTGTCATCACAGTGCTCCATGATACCTTTAATCAAAATTCTACATGACCACTGTCATCACAATGCAAGATGACCAATCTCATCACAATGCCCCATGACACGTGTCATCACAATTCGCCTTGGCCCTTGTCATCTCAATGCTGTATGAACCGTGTCATCACTAGGTTCCAGGACCCTTGTCATCACAATGCTCCATGAACTCTCTTATCTCAAAGTTCCATGGCCTTTGTATTCACAATGCTCCATTGTCCCGATAATCGCGTTGCTCCATGATCTGTGTCAGCACAATATTTCATGACACTTGTCATCACAATGCTCCATGAATCTTGTCTTCACAATGCTCTATGGCCTTTGTTATCACAATGCTCCGTGACCCCTGTCAACACAATGCCTGATGACCCCTGTCATCAAAATGCTAAATGGCACTTGTCATCACAATGCTCTATGTCACCTGTCATCACTCTTCTCCATGTCACTTGTTATCACAATGTTCCATGGCCCCTGTAATCCCAGTACTCCATGACCCCTTTCATTACGATGCCCAATGCTACTTCTCATCACAATTCTCCATGGCATTTGTCATCACGATGCACCATGACACCTGTCATCACAATGCTCTATGACAGTTGTCATCACAGCGCTCGATGGCCCTTGTCATCACAATGTTCCTTGGTGCTTTTCATCGCAATGCTCCATGACAATTTTCATCAAAATACTCCAAGATTTGTTTCATCACAATGCTCCATGGCCCTTGTCATTACAAATCCATATGATCCCTTTCATGACAATTCTCCATGGCAACTTACATAAAAATGCTCCATGCCCCTGTCATCACAATGCCCAATGATACCTGTTTTTACAATGATCCAAGTCCCTTGTCATCACAAGGCTCCATGTCCCTTGTATTCACAATGCCCCATGAGCCCTGTCATCACAATGCTCCATGGCCCTTGTCATCACAATGCTCCATGAAACATTTCCTCACAATGCTCCAGTACGCCTTTAATCCAAATTCCCCATGGCCACTGTCATCACAATTCTCCATGACCCCTGTAATCGTAATGGTCCATGACCCGCATCATCTCAATACTCCATGACACCTGTCATCACAAAGCTCCATGCCCTTGTCATCACAAGGCTCCAGAACTCTTGTCATTATAATGCTCCATGTCCGTTTCATCACCATGCTCCATGACACTTGTCATCACAATGCTCCATGGCCCCTCTCATTACTGTGCTCCATAATAACTTTAATCACATTTCTAGATGACCACTGCCATCACAATGCCCCATGACATTGTCATCACAATTCGCCATGCCCATTGTCATCACAATGCTCCATGAACCATGTCATCAGAGGGTCCCAGGACACTTGTCATCACAATGATCCATTACCATTTTCATCACAATGCTCCATGACCACTGTCATCTCAATGCTCCAAGGCCTTTGTATTCAAAATGCTCCATGGCTCCTGTAATCACAGTGCTCCATAACACCTTTCATCATAATGCTCCATGACCACTGCCATCTCAATGCCTCATGACGCCTGTCATCACAATTCTCCAAGGCCCCTTTCATCACAATGCTCCATGACACTTGTCATCACATTGCTCCATAACACCTGTCATCACAGTGTTCCCGGCCCATATCATCACAATGCTCCATGTCCCCTATAATCAAAATGCTCCATGCCTTTTTCCTCACAATGCTCCAGAATTCTTGTCATCACAATGTTCCAGGACCGCGTCATCACAATGCTACATGACCCTGGTCTTCACAGTTCTCCATGACCTTTGTCATCACAATGCTCTATGTCGCTTTTCATGACAATTCTCAATGACCACTTTAATCACTATGCTCGCTGACCATTTTCATGACATTTCTCTATTGTCATTACAATTCCCCACGGCCCCTTTCTTCACAATGCTCCATGATGCTTGTCATAAAAATGCTCCATGGCTTTTGTTATCACAATGCTCCAGGACCAGTTTCATCACAATACTCCATCCCCCTTGTCATCACAGTGCACAATGAAACCTTTCATTACAATGTTCCATGACACTTGTCATCACAATGCTCCATGGCCTTTATCGTCACAATGCTCCCAGGCACTTTTCATCACGACGTTCCATGAAAACTTTCATCACATGGCTCCATGATCATTGTCATCACAATAGTCCATACCCTTGTCAACACAATGCTGCATAATCCCTGTCATCACAATTCTCCATGACTGCTGTCATCACAATAATCCAGGACAAGTTTCATAACAATGCTTCATGCCCCCAGTCATCACAGTGCTCCATGATACCTTTCATCACAATTCCTAGATCATCAAGGTCATCACATTGCCCCATGACACCTGTCATCACAATTCGCTATGACCCTTGTCATCACAATACTTGATGAACCGTGTCATCACAGTGTTCCAGGACACATGTCATCACAATGATCATGACTACTTTCATCACAATGCTCCAATACACCTGTCATCAAAAGTCTCCATGGCCCCTGTTATCATATTGCTCAATGATCTCTTTCATCACAATGCTCCATGACCACTGTCATCACCATGCCTCATGACGCCTGTCATCTCAACGCTCCATGGCCCCTTTCATCACAATGCTCCATGAACCCAGTCATCACAATGTTCCCTGCCCTTTCATCACAATGCTCCATGGGCCCTGTCATCACAATGTTCCATGCCCTTGTCATCAAAATGCTCCAGAACTCTTGTCATCATAATGCTCCATGCCAATGTCATCAAAATGCCCCATGACACTTGTCATCACAATGCTCCATGGCCTTTGTCATCACAATGTTCCATGGCCGCTGTCATCACAATGCTCCATGGCCTTTGTCATCACAATGTTCCATGGTCCCTGTTATCACAGTGCTCCCTGACACGTTTCATCACAATTCTAGATGACCACTGTCATCACAATGCCCCATGCCTGATGTCATCACAATTCGCATTGTCCTTGTCATCACAATGCTCCATGAACCGTGTCATCACAAGGTTCCAGGACACTTGTCATCACAATGATCCATGATCACTTTCATCACAATGCTCCATGAAACCTGTCATCTCAATGCTCCATAGCCTTTGTATTCACAATGCTCCATGGCCCCTGTTATCACAGTGCCCCATAACCACTGTAATCACAATGCTCCATGAGCCTGTCAACACAATGCTGCATGACTCCTGTCATCACATTTTTCCATGGCCTATGTATTCACAATGCACCATGGACCCTATAATCACACTGCTGCATGTTCCCTTTCAACACAATGGTCCATGACCCCTCTCATCACAGTGTTCCATGAAAATTGTCATCAAAATGCTCCATGACCCCGGTCACCACAAGGTTCCCTGCTCTTGTCATCACAATGCTCCATGACGCTTGTAATCACAATGGTACATGGCCTTGTCATTACAATGCTCCATGGCCTCTGTCATCACCATGCTCCATGGTCTTTCTCATCACAATGCTCTATGACTCCTGTCATCACAATGCTTGATGATCATTGTCATCACAATGCTCCAATGCCCGTGTCATCACAATGCCTCATGGTCTTTGTAATCATAATGCTCAATGACCCCTCTCATCACAATGCTCCATGCCGTTGTCATCACAATGCTCCATGGCCCCTGTAATCTCAATGCTCCATGCCCTCGTCATCACAATGCTCCAGAACTCTTGGCATCATAATGCTCCATTCCCGTGTCATCCCATTGCTCAATGACACTTGTCATCAAAATGTTCCTTGGCCTTTGTCATCACAGTGCTCCATGATACCTTTAATCAAAATTCTACATGACCACTGTCATCACAATGCAAGATGACCAATCTCATCACAATGCCCCATGACACGTGTCATCACAATTCGCCTTGGCCCTTGTCATCTCAATGCTGTATGAACCGTGTCATCACTAGGTTCCAGGACCCTTGTCATCACAATGATCCATGAACTCTCTTATCTCAAAGTTCCATGGCCTTTGTATTCACAATGCTCCATTGTCCCGATAATCGCGTTGCTCCATGATCTGTGTCAGCACAATATTTCATGACACTTGTCATCACAATGCTCATGATCCCTGTAATCAAAATGATCCCTGCCAATGTCATCACAATGTTCCATGTCTCCTGTAATCACAATGCTCAATACCCATGTCATCACAATGCTCCAGGTATCTTGTCATCACCATGCTTCATGCCCCGTGTCATCACAATGCTCCATGAATCTTGTCTTCACAATGCTCTATGGCCTTTGTCATCACAATGCCCCGTGAACCCTGTCAACACAATGCCTGATGACCCCTGTCATCAAAATGCTAAATGGCACTTGTCATCACAATGCTCTATATCACCTGTCATCACTCTTCTCCATGTCACTTGTTATCACAATGCTCCATGGCCCCTGTAATCCCAGTACTCCATGACCCCTTTCATTACA
This sequence comes from Balaenoptera physalus, assembly GCF_965194825.1. Lineage (NCBI taxonomy): Eukaryota > Metazoa > Chordata > Mammalia > Artiodactyla > Balaenopteridae > Balaenoptera > Balaenoptera physalus. Next base: position 235,019 of record NW_028125596.1, on the reverse strand, counting down.
ATGCCCAATGCTACCTCTCATCACAATTCTCCATGGCATTTGTCATCACGATGCACCATGACACCTGTCATCACAATGCTCCATGACACTTGTCATCACAGCGCTCGATGGCCCTTGTCATCACAATGTTCCTTGGTGCTTTTCATCGCAATGCTCCATGACAACTTTCATCAAAATACTCCAAGATTTGTTTCATCACAATGCTCCATAGCCCTTGTCATTACAAATCCACATGATCCGTTTCATGACAATTCTCCATGGCAACTTACATAAAAATGCTCCATGCCCCTGTCATCACAATGCCCAATGATCCCTTTTTTTACAATGATCCAAGTCCCTTGTCATCACAAGGCTCCATGTCCCTTGTATTCACAATGCCCCATGAGCCCTGTCATCACAATGCTCCATGGCCCTTGTCATCACAATGCTCCATGAAACATTTTCTCACAATGCTCCAGTACGCCTTTCATCCAAATTCCCCATGTCCACTGTCATCACAATTCTCCATGACCCCTGTCATCGTAATGGTCCATGACCCGCTTCATCTCAATGCTCCATGACACCTGTCATCACAAAGCTCCATGCCCTTGTCATCACAAGGCTCCAGAACTCTTGTCATTATAATGCTCCATGTCCGTTTCATCACCATGCTCCATGACACTTGTTATCACAATGCTCCATGGCCCCTCTCATTACTGTGCTCCATAATAACTTTAATCACATTTCTAGATGACCACTGCCATCAAAATGCCCCATGACATTGTCATCACAATTCGCCATGACCATTGTCATCACAATGCTCCATGAACCATGTCATCAGAGGGTCCCAGGACACTTGTCATCACAATGATCCATTACCATTTTCATCACAATGCTCCATGATCACTGTCATCTCAATGCTCCAAGGCCTTTGTATTCAAAATGCTCCATGGCCCCTGTAATCACAGTGCTGCATAACACCTTTCATCATAATGCTCCATGACCACTGCCATCTCAATGCCTCATGACGCCTGTCATCACAATTCTCCAAGGCCCCTTTCATCACAATGCTCCATGACACTTGTCATCACATTGCTCCATAACACCTGTCATCACAGTGTTCCCGGCCCATATCATCACAATGCTCCATGTCCCCTATAATCACAATGCTCCATGCCTTTTTCCTCACAATGCTCCAGAATTCTTGTCATCACAACGTTCCATGACCGTGGCATCACAATGCTCCATGGCCGTTGTCATCACAATGCTCCAGAATTCTTGTCATCACAATGTTCCAGTACCGCGTCATCACAATGCTACATGACCCTGGTCTTCACAGTTCTCCATGACCTTTGTCATCACAATGCTCTATGTCGCTTTTCATCACAATTCTCAATGACCACTTTAATCACTATGCTCGCTGACCATTTTCATGACATTTCTCTATTGTCATTACAATTCCCCACGGCCCCTTTCTTCACAATGCTCCATGATGCTTGTCATAAAAATGCTCCATGGCTTTTGTTATCACAATGCTCCAGGACCAGTTTCATCACAATACTCCATCCCCCTTGTCATCACAGTGCACAATGAAACCTTTCATTACAATGTTCCATGACACTTGTCATCACAATGCTCCATGGCCTTTATCGTCACAATGCTCCCAGGCACTTTTCATCACGACGTTCCATGAAAACTTTCATCACATGGCTCCATGACCATTGTCATCACAATAGTCCATACCCTTGTCAACACAATGCTGCATAATCCCTGTCATCACAATTCTCCATGACTGCTGTCATCACAATAATCCAGGACAAGTTTCATAACAATGCTTCATGCCCCCAGTCATCACAGTGCTCCATGATACCTTTCATCACAATTCCTAAATGATCAAGGTCATCACATTGCCCCATGACACCTGTCATCACAATTCGCTATGACCCTTGTCATCACAATACTTGATGAACCGTGTCATCACAGTGTTCCAGGACACATGTCATCACAATGATCCATGACTACTTTCATCACAATGCTCCAATACACCTGTCATCAAAATGCTCCATGGCCCCTGTTATCATATTGCTCAATTATCTCTTTCATCACAATGCTCCATGACCACTGTCATCACCATGCCTCATGACGCCTGTCATCTCAATGCTCCATGGCCCCTTTCATCACAATGCCCCATGAACCCAGTCATCACAATGTTCCCTGCCCTTTTCATCACAATGCTCCATGGGCCCTGTCATCACAATGCTCCATTCCCTTGTAATCAAAATGCTCCAGAACTCTTGTGATCATAATGCTCCATGCCAATGTCATCAAAATGCCCCATGACACTTGTCAACACAATGCTCCATGGCCTTTGTCATCACAATGTTCCATGGCTGCTGTCATCACAATGCTCCATGCCCTTGTCATCAAAATTCTCCAGAACTCTTGTCATCATAATGCTCCATGCCAATGTCATCAAAATGCCCCTTGACCCTTGTCATCACAATGCTCCATGGCCTTTGTCATCACAATGTTCCATGGTCCCTGTAATCACAGTGCTCCCTGATACCTTTCATCACAATTCTAGATGACCACTGTCATCACAATGCCCCATGAGTGATGTCATCACAATTCGCATGGTCCTTGTCATCACAATGCTCCATGAACCGTGTCATCACAAGGTTCCAGGACACTTGTCATCACAATGATCCATGATCACTTTCATCACAATGCTCCATGAAACCTGTCATCTCAATGCTCCATAGCCTTTGTATTCACAATGCTCCATGGCCCCTGTAATCACAGTGCTCTATGACCCATTTCATCTCAAAGCTCCAAGACCGCTGTCATCACAATGCCCCATGACGCCTGCCATCACAAATCTCCAAGGCCTCTCTTACCAGAAAGCTCCATGATCGCTGTCAGCACACTGTTCCATGACACTTTTCATCACAATGCTCCATGACCCCTGTCATCACAAAGTTCTCTGCCCATATCATCACAATGCTCCTTGTCACCTTTAATCACAATGCTCCATGCCCTTTCATCACAATGCTCCAGAATTCTTGTTATCGCAATGATCCTTGACCGTGTCATTACAATGCTCCATGCCCCTTGTCATCACAAAGCTCCATGACCCCTGTCATCACAATGATCCATGACTCCTTTCCTCACAGTGCTCCAGTACCCTTTTCATCATAATACTCCATGCCATTGTCAGCACAATGCTCCTTGGACCCTGTCATCAAAATGCTCCATCCCATTTTCATCACATTGCTCCAGATGCCCTATCATTACAATGCTCCATGCCCGTGTCAACACAATGCTCCATGACCCCTGTCATCCAAATGCTTTATGAACCTTGTTATCAGAATGTTCCATGACCCCTGTCATCAAAATGATCCATGACCGTTGTCATCACAATGCTGCATGATACCTTTCATCCCAATTCTCTGTGACCGCTCTCATCACAATGCTCCTGGACAATTTTCATCACAATGCTCCATGGCCCCTGTCATCACAGTGCCCCATAACCGCTGTAATCACAATGCTCCATCAGCCTGTCATCACAATGCTGCATGACTCCTGTCGTCACATTTTTCCATGGCCTATGTATTCACAATGCACCATGGACCCTATAATCACACTGCTGCATGTTCCCTTTCAACACAATGGTCCATGACTCCTCTCATCACAACGTTCCATGAAAAATGTCATCAAAATGCTCCATGACCCCAGTCACAACAAGGTGCCCTGCCCTTGTCATCACAATGCTCCATGACGCTTGTAATCACAATGGTACATGGCCTTGTCATTACAAAGCTCCATGGCCTCTGTCATCACCATGCTCCATGGTCTTTCTCATCACGATGCTCTATGACTCCTGTCATCACAATGCTTGATGACCATTGTCATCACAATGCTCCAAGGCCCGTGTCATCACAATGCCTCATGGTCTTTGTAATCATAATGCTCAATGACCCCTCTCATCACAATGCTCCATGCCGTTGTCATCACAATGCTCCATGGCCCCTGTAATCACAATGCTCCATGCCCTCGTCATCACAATGCTCCAGAACTCTTGGCATCATAATGCTCCATTCCCGTGTCATCCCATTGCTCAATGACACTTGTCATCAAAATGTTCCTTGGCCTTTGTCATCACAGTGCTCCATGATACCTTTAATCAAAATTCTACATGACCACTGTCATCACAATGCAAGATGACCAATCTCATCACAATGCCCCATGACACGTGTCATCACAATTCGCCTTGGCCCTTGTCATCTCAATGCTGTATGAACCGTGTCATCACTAGGTTCCAGGACCCTTGTCATCACAATGCTCCATGAACTCTCTTATCTCAAAGTTCCATGGCCTTTGTATTCACAATGCTCCATTGTCCCGATAATCGCGTTGCTCCATGATTTGTGTCAGCACAATATTTCATGACACTTGTCATCACAATGCTCCATGGTCCCTGTAATCAAAATGATCCCTGCCAATGTCATCACAATGTTCCATGTCTCCTGTAATCACAATGCTCCATGCCCATGTCATCACAATGCTCCAGGTATGTTGTCATCACCATGCTTCATGCCCCGTGTCATCACAATGCTCCATGAATCTTGTCTTCACAATGCTCTATGGCCTTTGTCATCACAATGCTCCGTGACCCCTGTCAACACAATGCCTGATGACCCCTGTCATCAAAATGCTAAATGGCACTTGTCATCACAATGCTCTATGTCACCTGTCATCACTCTTCTCCATGTCACTTGTTATCACAATGTTCCATGGCCCCTGTAATCCCAGTACTCCATGACCCCTTTCATTACGATGCCCAATGCTACTTCTCATCACAATTCTCCATGGCATTTGTCATCACGATGCACCATGACACCTGTCATCACAATGCTCCATGACAGTTGTCATCACAGCGCTCGATGGCCCTTGTCATCACAATGTTCCTTGGTGCTTTTCATCGCAATGCTCCATGACAATTTTCATCAAAATACTCCAAGATTTGTTTCATCACAATGCTCCATGGCCCTTGTCATTACAAATCCACATGATCCCTTTCATGACAATTCTCCATGGCAACTTACATAAAAATGCTCCATGCCCCTGTCATCACAATGCCCAATGATACCTGTTTTTACAATGATCCAAGTCCCTTGTCATCACAAGGCTCCATGTCCCTTGTATTCACAATGCCCCATGAGCCCTGTCATCACAATGCTCCATGGCCCTTGTCATCACAATGCTCCATGAAACATTTCCTCACAATGCTCCAGTACGCCTTTCATCCAAATTCCCCATGGCCACTGTCATCACAATTCTCCATGACCCCTGTCATCATAATGGTCCATGACCCGCATCATCTCAATGCTCCATGACACCTGTCATCACAAAGCTCCATGCCCTTGTCATCACAAGGCTCCAGAACTCTTGTCATTATAATGCTCCATGTCCGTTTCATCACCATGCTCCATGACACTTGTCATCACAATGCTCCATGGCCCCTCTCATTACTGTGCTCCATAATAACTTTAATCACATTTCTAGATGACCACTGCCATCACAATGCCCCATGACATTGTCATCACAATTCGCCATGACCATTGTCATCACAATGCTCCATGAACCATGTCATCAGAGGGTCCCAGGACACTTGTCATCACAATGATCCATTACCATTTTCATCACAATGCTCCATGACTACTGTCATCTCAATGCTCCAAGGCCTTTGTATTCAAAATGCTCCATGGCCCCTGTAATCACAGTGCTCCATAACACCTTTCATCATAATGCTCCATGACCACTGCCATCTCAATGCCTCATGACGCCTGTCATCACAATTCTCCAAGGCCCCTTTCATCACAATGCTCCATGACACTTGTCATCACATTGCTCCATAACACCTGTCATCACAGTGTTCCCGGCCCATATCATCACAATGCTCCATGTCCCCTATAATCACAATGCTCCATGCCTTTTTCCTCACAATGCTCCAGGATTCTTGTCAACACAATGTTCCATGACCGTGGCATCACAATGCTCCATGGCCCTTGTCATCACAATGCTCCAGAATTCTTGTCATCACAATGTTCCATGACCGTGTCATCACAATGCTACATGACCCTGGTCTTCACAGTTCTCCATGACCTTTGTCATCACAATGCTCTATGTCGCTTTTCATGACAATTCTCAATGACCACTTTAATCACTATGCTCGCTGACCATTTTCATGACATTTCTCTATTGTCATTACAATTCCCCACGGCCCCTTTCTTCACAATGCTCCATGATGCCTGTCATAAAAATGCTCCATGGCTTTTGTTATCACAATGCTCCAGGACCAGTTTCATCACAGTACTCCATCCCCCTTGTCATCACAGTGCACAATGAAACCTTTCATTACAATGTTCCATGACACTTGTCATCACAATGCTCCATGGCCTTTATCGTCACAATGCTGCCAGGCACTTTTCATCACGACGTTCCATGAAAACTTTCATCACATGGCTCCATGACCATTGTCATCACAATAGTCCATACCCTTGTCAACACAATGTTGCATAATCCCTGTCATCACAATTCTCCATGACTGCTGTCATCACAATAATCCAGGACAAGTTTCATAACAATGCCTCATGGCCCCAGTCATCACAGTGCTCCATGATACCTTTCATCACAATTCCTAGATGATCAATGTCATCACAATGCCCCATGACACCTGTCATCACAATTCGCTATGACCCTTGTCATCACAATCCTCGATGAACCGTGTCATCACAGTGTTCCAGGACACATGTCATCACAATGATCCATGACTACTTTCATCACAATGCTCCAATACACCTGTCATCACAATGCTCCATGGCCCCTGTTATCATATTGCTCCATGATCTCTTTCATCACAATGCTCCATGACCACTGTCATCACCATGCCTCATGACGCCTGTCATCTCAATGCTCCATGGCCCCTTTCATCACAATGCTCCATGAACCCAGTCATCACAATGTACCCTGCCCTTTTCATCACAATGCTCCATGGGCCCTGTCATCACAATGCTCCATGCCCTTGTCATCAAAATGCTCAAGAACTCTTGTCATCATAATGCTCCATGCCAATGTCATCAAAATGCCCCATGACACTTGTCATCACAATGCTCCATGGCCTTTGTCATCACAGTGTTCCATGGCCACTGTCATCACAATGCTCCATGCCCTTGTCATCAAAATTCTCCAGAACTCTTGTCATCATAATGCTCCATGCCAATGTCATCAAAATGCCCCTTGACACTTGTCATCACAATGCTCCATGGCCTTTGTCATCACAATGTTCCATGGTCCCTTTAATCACAGTGCTCCCTGATACCTTTCATCACAATTCTAGATGACCACTGTCATCACAATGCCCCATGACTGATGTCATCACAATTTGCATGGTCCTTGTCATCACAATGCTCCATGAACCGTGTCATCACAAGGTTCCAGGACACTTGTCATCACAATGATCCATGATCACTTTCATCACAATGCTCCATGAAACCTGTCATCTCAATGCTCCATAGCCTTTGTATTCACAATGCTCCATGGCCCCTGTAATCACAGTGCTCTATGACCCATTTCATCACAATGCTCCAAGACCGCTGTCATCCCAATGCCCCATGACGCCTGCCATCACAAATCTCCAAGGCCTCTCTTACCAGAAAGCTCCATGATCCCTGTCAGCACAATGTTCCATGACACTTTTCATCACAATGCTCCATGACCACTGTCATCACAAAGTTCTCTGCCCATATCATCACAATGCTCCTTGTCACCTTTAATCACAATGCTCCATGCCCTTTCATCACAATGCTCCAGAATTCTTGTTATCGCAATGATCCTTGACCGTGTCATTACAATGCTCCATGCCCCTTGTCATCACAAAGCTCCATGACCCCTGTCATCACAATGATCCATGACTCCTTTCCTCACAGTGCTGCAGTACCCTTTTCACCATAATGCTCCGTGCCATTGTCAGCACAATGCTCCTTGGACCCTGTCATCAAAATGCCCCATCCCCTTTTCATCACAATGCTCCAGATGTCCTATCATTACAATGCTCCATGCCCGTGTCAACACAATGCTCCATGACCCCTGTCATCAAAATGCTTTATGAACCTTGTTATCAGAATGTTCCATGACCCCTGTCATCAAAATGATCCATGACCGATGTCATCACAATGCTGCATGATACCTTTCATCCCAATTCTCTGTGACCGCTGTCATCACAATGCTCCTGGACAATTTTCATCACAATGCTCCATGGCCCCTGTCATCACAGTGCCCCATAACCGCTGTAATCACAATGCTCCATGAGCCTGTCATCACAATGCTGCATGACTCCTGTCATCACATTTTTCCATGGCCTATGTATTCACAATGCACCATGGACCCTATAATCACACTGCTGCATGTTCCCTTTCAACACAATGCTCCATGACCCCTCTCATCACAAAGTTCCATGAAAATTGTCATCAAAATGCTCCATGACCCCGGTCACCACAAGGTTCCCTGCCCTTGTCATCACAATGCTCCTTGACGCTTGTAATCACAATGCTCCATGACCCTTGTAATCACAATGGTACATGGCCTTGTCATTACAATGCTCCATGGCCTCTGTCATCACCATGCTCCATGGTCTTTCTCATCACAATGCTCTATGACCCCTGTCATCAAAATGCTTGATGACCATTGTCATCACAATGCTCCAAGGCCCGTGTCATCACAATGCCTCATGGTCTTTGTAATCATAATGCTCAATGACCCCTCTCATCACAATGCTCCATGCCGTTGTCATCACAATGCTCCATGGCCCCTGTAATCACAATGCTCCATGCCCTCGTCATCACAATGCTCCAGAACTCTTGGCATCATAATGCTCCATTCCCGTGTCATCCCATTGCTCAATGACACTTGTCATCAAAATGTTCCTTGGCCTTTGTCATCACAGTGCTCCATGATACCTTTAATCAAAATTCTTCATGACCACTGTCATCACAATGCAAGATGACCAATCTCATCACAATGCCCCATGACACGTGTCATCACAATTCGCGTTGGCCCTTCTCATCTCAAAGCTGTATGAACCGTGTCATCACTAGGTTCCAGGATTCTTGTCATCACAATGCTCCATGAACTCTCTTTTCTCAATGTTCCATGGCCTTTGTAGTCACAATGCTCCATTGTCCGGATAATCGCGTTGCTCCATGATCTGTGTCAGCACAGTATTTCATGACACTTGTCTTCACAATGTTCCATGATCCCTGTAATCAAAATGATCCCTGCCAATGTCATCACAATGTTCCATGTCTCCTGTAATCACAATGCTCCATGCCCAGGTCATCACAATGCTCCAGGTATGTTGTCATCACCATGCTTCATGCCCCGTGTCATCACAATGCTCCATGAATCTTGTCTTCACAATGCTCTATGGCCTTTGTCATCACAATGCTCCGTGACCACTGTCAACACAATGCCTGATGACCCCTGTCATCAAAATGCTAAATGGCACTTGTCATCACAATGCTCTATGTCACCTGTCATCACTCTTCTCCATGTCACTTGTTATCACAATGCTCCATGGCCCCTGAAATCCCAGTACTCCATGACCCCTTTCATTACAATGCCCATTGCTACCTCTCATCACAATTCTCCATGGCATTCGTCATCACGATGCACCATGACACCTGTCATCACAATGCTCCATGACACTTGTCATCACAGCGCCCGATGGCCCTTGTCATCACAATGTTCCTTGGTGCTTTTCATCGCAATGCTCCCTGACAACTTTCATCAAAATACTCCAAGATTTGTTTCATCACAATGCTCCATGGCCCTTGTCATTACAAATCCACATGATCCCTTTCATGACAATTCTCCATGGCAACTTACATAAAAATGCTCCATGCCCCTGTCATCACAATGCCCAATGATACCTGTTTTTACAATGATCCTTGTCCCTTGTCATCACAAGGCTCCATGTCCCTTGTATTCACAATGCCCCATGACCCCTGTCATCACAAACCTCCATGCCCTTGTCATCACAAGGCTCCAGAACACTTGTCATTATAATGCTCCATGTCCGTTTCATCACCATGCTCCATGACACTTGTCATCACAATGCTCCATGGCCCCTCTCATTACTGTGCTCCATAATAACTTTAATCACATTTCTAGATGACCACTGCCATCACAATGCCCCATGACATTGTCATCACAATTCGCCATGACCATTGTCATCACAATGCTCCATGAACCATGTCATCAGAGGGTCCCAGGACACTTGTCATCACAATGATCCATTACCATTTTCATCACAATGCTCCATGACTACTGTCATCTCAATGCTCCAAGGCCTTTGTATTCAAAATGCTCCATGGCCCCTGTAATCACAGTGCTCCATAACACCTTTCATCATAATGCTCCATGACCACTGCCATCTCAATGCCTCATGACGCCTGTCATCACAATTCTCCAAGGCCCCTTTCATCACAATGCTCCATGACACTTGTCATCACATTGCTCCATAACACCTGTCATCACAGTGTTCCCGGCCCATATCATCACAATGCTCCATGTCCCCTATAATCACAATGCTCCATGCCTTTTTCCTCACAATGCTCCAGGATTCTTGTCAACACAATGTTCCATGACCGTGGCATCACAATGCTCCATGGCCCTTGTCATCACAATGCTCCAGAATTCTTGTCATCACAATGTTCCATGACCGTGTCATCACAATGCTACATGACCCTGGTCTTCACAGTTCTCCATGACCTTTGTCATCACAATGCTCAATGTCGCTTTTCATGACAATTCTCAATGACCACTTTAATCACTATGCTCGCTGACCATTTTCATGACATTTCTCTATTGTCATTACAATTCCCCACGGCCCCTTTCTTCACAATGCTCCATGATGCCTGTCATAAAAATGCTCCATGGCTTTTGTTATCACAATGCTCCAGGACCAGTTTCATCACAGTACTCCATCCCCCTTGTCATCACAGTGCACAATGAAACCTTTCATTACAATGTTCCATGACACTTGTCATCACAATGCTCCATGGCCTTTATCGTCACAATGCTGCCAGGCACTTTTCATCACGACGTTCCATGAAAACTTTCATCACATGGCTCCATGACCATTGTCATCACAATAGTCCATACCCTTGTCAACACAATGTTGCATAATCCCTGTCATCACAATTCTCCATGACTGCTGTCATCACAATAATCCAGGACAAGTTTCATAACAATGCCTCATGGCCCCAGTCATCACAGTGCTCCATGATACCTTTCATCACAATTCCTAGATGATCAATGTCATCACAATGCCCCATGACACCTGTCATCACAATTCGCTATGACCCTTGTCATCACAATACTCGATGAACCGTGTCAGCACAGTGTTCCAGGACACATGTCATCACAATGATCCATGACTACTTTCATCACAATGCTCCAATACACCTGTCATCACAATGCTCCATGGCCCCTGTTATCATATTGCTCCATGATCTCTTTCATCACAATGCTCCATGACCACTGTCATCACCATGCCTCATGACGCCTGTCATCTCAATGCTCCATGGCCCCTTTCATCACAATGCTCCATGAACCCAGTCATCACAATGTACCCTGCCCTTTTCATCACAATGCTCCATGGGCCCTGTCATCACAATGCTCCATGCCCTTGTCATCAAAATGCTCAAGAACTCTTGTCATCATAATGCTCCATGCCAATGTCATCAAAATGCCCCATGACACTTGTCATCACAATGCTCCATGGCCTTTGTCATCACAGTGTTCCATGGCCACTGTCATCACAATGCTCCATGCCCTTGTCATCAAAATTCTCCAGAACTCTTGTCATCATAATGCTCCATGCCAATGTCATCAAAATGCCCCTTGACACTTGTCATCACAATGCTCCATGGCCTTTGTCATCACAATGTTCCATGGTCCCTTTAATCACAGTGCTCCCTGATACCTTTCATCACAATTCTAGATGACCACTGTCATCACAATGCCCCATGACTGATGTCATCACAATTCGCATGGTCCTTGTCATCACAATGCTCCATGAACCGTGTCATCACAAGGTTCCAGGACACTTGTCATCACAATGATCCATGATCACTTTCATCACAATGCTCCATGAAACCTGTCATCTCAATGCTCCATAGCCTTTGTATTCACAATGCTCCATGGCCCCTGTAATCACAGTGCTCTATGACCCATTTCATCACAATGCTCCAGGACCGCTGTCATCACAATGCCCCATGACGCCTGCCATCACAAATCTCCAAGGCCTCTCTTACCAGAAAGCTCCATGATCCCTGTCAGCACAATGTTCCATGACACTTTTCATCACAATGCTCCATGACCCCTGTCATCACAAAGTTCTCTGCCCATATCATCACAATGCTCCTTGTCACCTTTAATCACAATGCTCCATGCCCTTTCATCACAATGCTCCAGAATTCTTGTTATCGCAATGATCCTTGACCGTGTCATTACAATGCTCCATGACCCTTGTCATCACAAAGCTCCATGACCCCTGTCATCACAATGATCCATGACTCCTTTCCTCACAGTGCTGCAGTACCCTTTTCACCATAATGCTCCGTGCCATTGTCAGCACAATGCTCCTTGGACCCTGTCATCAAAATGCCCCATCCCCTTTTCATCACAATGCTCCAGATGTCCTATCATTACAATGCTCCATGCCCGTGTCAACACAATGCTCCATGACCCCTGTCATCAAAATGCTTTATGAACCTTGTTATCAGAATGTTCCATGACCCCTGTCATCAAAATGATCCATGACCGTTGTCATCACAATGCTGCATGATACCTTTCATCCCAATTCTCTGTGACCGCTCTCATCACAATGCTCCTGGACAATTTTCATCACAATGCTCCATGGCCCCTGTCATCACAGTGCCCCATAACCGCTGTAATCACAATGCTCCATGAGCCTGTCATCACAATGCTGCATGACTCCTGTCATCACATTTTTCCATGGCCTATGTATTCACAATGCACCATGGACCCTATAATCACACTGCTGCATGTTCCCTTTCAACACAATGCTCCATGACCCCTCTCATCACAAAGTTCCATGAAAATTGTCATCAAAATGCTCCATGACCCCGGTCACCACAAGGTTCCCTGCCCTTGTCATCACAATGCTCCTTGACGCTTGTAATCACAATGCTCCATGACCCTTGTAATCACAATGGTACATGGCCTTGTCATTACAATGCTCCATGGCCTCTGTCATCACCATGCTCCATGGTCTTTCTCATCACAATGCTCTATGACCCCTGTCATCACAATGCTTGATGACCATTGTCATCACAATGCTCCAAGGCCCGTGTCATCACAATGCCTCATGGTCTTTGTAATCATAATGCTCAATGACCCCTCTCATCACAATGCTCCATGCCGTTGTCATCACAATGCTCCATGGCCCCTGTAATCACAATGCTCCATGCCCTCGTCATCACAATGCTCCAGAACTCTTGGCATCATAATGCTCCATTCCCGTGTCATCCCATTGCTCAATGACACTTGTCATCAAAATGTTCCTTGGCCTTTGTCATCACAGTGCTCCATGATACCTTTAATCAAAATTCTTCATGACCACTGTCATCACAATGCAAGATGACCAATCTCATCACAATGCCCCATGACACGTGTCATCACAATTCGCGTTGGCCCTTCTCATCTCAATGCTGTATGAACCGTGTCATCACTAGGTTCCAGGACCCTTGTCATCACAATGCTCCATGAACTCTCTTATCTCAATGTTCCATGGCCTTTGCAGTCACAATGCTCCATTGTCCGGATAATCGCGTTGCTCCATGATCTGTGTCAGCACAGTATTTCATGACACTTGTCTTCACAATGTTCCATGATCCCTGTAATCAAAATGATCCCTGCCAATGTCATCACAATGTTCCATGTCTCCTGTAATCACAATGCTCCATGCCCAGGTCATCACAATGCTCCAGGTATGTTGTCATCACCATGCTTCATGCCCCGTGTCATCACAATGCTCCATGAATCTTGTCTTCACAATGCTCTATGGCCTTTGTCATCACAATGCTCCGTGACCACTGTCAACACAATGCCTGATGACCCCTGTCATCAAAATGCTAAATGGCACTTGTCATCACAATGCTCTATGTCACCTGTCATCACTCTTCTCCATGTCACTTGTTATCACAATGCTCCATGGCCCCTGAAATCCCAGTACTCCATGACCCCTTTCATTACAATGCCCAATGCTACCTCTCATCACAATTCTCCATGGCATTCGTCATCACGATGCACCATGACACCTGTCATCACAATGCTCCATGACACTTGTCATCACAGCGCCCGATGGCCCTTGTCATCACAACGTTCCTTGGTGCTTTTCATCGCAATGCTCCCTGACAACTTTCATCAAAATACTCCAAGATTTGTTTCATCACAATGCTCCATGGCCCTTGTCATTACAAATCCACATGATCCCTTTCATGACAATTCTCCATGGCAACTTACATAAAAATGCTCCATGCCCCTGTCATCACAATGCCCAATGATACCTGTTTTTACAATGATCCTTGTCCCTTGTCATCACAAGGCTCCATGTCCCTTGTATTCACAATGCCCCATGACCCCTGTCATCACAAACCTCCATGCCCTTGTCATCACAAGGCTCCAGAACACTTGTCATTATAATGCTCCATGTCCGTTTCATCACCATGCTCCATGACACTTGTCATCACAATGCTCCATGGCCCCTCTCATTACTGTGCTCCATAATAACTTTAATCACATTTCTAGATGACCACTGCCATCACAATGCCCCATGACATTGTCATCACAATTCGCCATGACCATTGTCATCACAATGCTCCATGAACCATGTCATCAGAGGGTCCCAGGACACTTGTCATCACAATGATCCATTACCATTTTCATCACAATGCTCCATGACTACTGTCATCTCAATGCTCCAAGGCCTTTGTATTCAAAATGCTCCATGGCCCCTGTAATCACAGTGCTCCATAACACCTTTCATCATAATGCTCCATGACCACTGCCATCTCAATGCCTCATGACGCCTGTCATCACAATTCTCCAAGGCCCCTTTCATCACAATGCTCCATGACACTTGTCATCACATTGCTCCATAACACCTGTCATCACAGTGTTCCCGGCCCATATCATCACAATGCTCCATGTCCCCTATAATCACAATGCTCCATGCCTTTTTCCTCACAATGCTCCAGGATTCTTGTCAACACAATGTTCCATGACCGTGGCATCACAATGCTCCATGGCCCTTGTCATCACAATGCTCCAGAATTCTTGTCATCACAATGTTCCATGACCGTGTCATCACAATGCTACATGACCCTGGTCTTCACAGTTCTCCATGACCTTTGTCATCACAATGCTCTATGTCGCTTTTCATGACAATTCTCAATGACCACTTTAATCACTATGCTCGCTGACCATTTTCATGACATTTCTCTATTGTCATTACAATTCCCCACGGCCCCTTTCTTCACAATGCTCCATGATGCCTGTCATAAAAATGCTCCATGGCTTTTGTTATCACAATGCTCCAGGACCAGTTTCATCACAGTACTCCATCCCCCTTGTCATCACAGTGCACAATGAAACCTTTCATTACAATGTTCCATGACACTTGTCATCACAATGCTCCATGGCCTTTATCGTCACAATGCTGCCAGGCACTTTTCATCACGACGTTCCATGAAAACTTTCATCACATGGCTCCATGACCATTGTCATCACAATAGTCCATACCCTTGTCAACACAATGTTGCATAATCCCTGTCATCACAATTCTCCATGACTGCTGTCATCACAATAATCCAGGACAAGTTTCATAACAATGCCTCATGGCCCCAGTCATCACAGTGCTCCATGATACCTTTCATCACAATTCCTAGATGATCAATGTCATCACAATGCCCCATGACACCTGTCATCACAATTCGCTATGACCCTTGTCATCACAATCCTCGATGAACCGTGTCATCACAGTGTTCCAGGACACATGTCATCACAATGATCCATGACTACTTTCATCACAATGCTCCAATACACCTGTCATCACAATGCTCCATGGCCCCTGTTATCATATTGCTCCATGATCTCTTTCATCACAATGCTCCATGACCACTGTCATCACCATGCCTCATGACGCCTGTCATCTCAATGCTCCATGGCCCCTTTCATCACAATGCTCCATGAACCCAGTCATCACAATGTACCCTGCCCTTTTCATCACAATGCTCCATGGGCCCTGTCATCACAATGCTCCATGCCCTTGTCATCAAAATGCTCAAGAACTCTTGTCATCATAATGCTCCATGCCAATGTCATCAAAATGCCCCATGACACTTGTCATCACAATGCTCCATGGCCTTTGTCATCACAATGTTCCATGGTCCCTTTAATCACAGTGCTCCCTGATACCTTTCATCACAATTCTAGATGACCACTGTCATCACAATGCCCCATGACTGATGTCATCACAATTCGCATGGTCCTTGTCATCACAATGCTCCATGAACCGTGTCATCACAAGGTTCCAGGACACTTGTCATCACAATGATCCATGATCACTTTCATCACAATGCTCTATGAAACCTGTCATCTCAATGCTCCATAGCCTTTGTATTCACAATGCTCCATGGCCCCTGTAATCACAGTGCTCTATGACCCATTTCATCACAATGCTCCAAGACCGCTGTCATCACAATGCCCCATGACGCCTGCCATCACAAATCTCCAAGGCCTCTCTTACCAGAAAGCTCCATGATCCCGGTCAGCACAATGTTCCATGACACTTTTCATCACAATGCTCCATGACCCCTGTCATCACAAAGTTCTCTGCCCATATCATCACAATGCTCCTTGTCACCTTTAATCACAATGCTCCATGCCCTTTCATCACAATGCTCCAGAATTCTTGTTATGGCAATTAACCTTGACCGTGTCATTACAATGCTCCATGACCCTTGTCATCACAAAGCTCCATGACCCCTGTCATCACAATGATCCATGACTCCTTTCCTCACAGTGCTGCAGTACCCTTTTCACCATAATGCTCCGTGCCATTGTCAGCACAATGCTCCTTGGACCCTGTCATCAAAATGCCCCATCCCCTTTTCATCACAATGCTCCAGATGTCCTATCATTACAATGCTCCATGCCCGTGTCAACACAATGCTCCATGACCCCTGTCATCAAAATGCTTTATGAACCTTGTTATCAGAATGTTCCATGACCCCTTTCATCAAAATGATCCATGACCGTTGTCATCACAATGCTGCATGATACCTTTCATCCCAATTCTCTGTGACCGCTGTCATCACAATGCTCCTGGACAATTTTCATCACAATGCTCCATGGCCCCTGTCATCACAGAGCCCCATAACCGCTGTAATCACAATGCTCCATGAGCCTGTCATCACAATGCTGCATGACTCCTGTCATCACATTTTTCCATGGCCTATGTATTCACAATGCACCATGGACCCTATAATCACACTGCTGCATGTTCCCTTTCAACACAATGGTCCATGACCCCTCTCATCACAACGTTCCATGAAAATTGTCATCAAAATGCTCCATGACCCCGGTCACCACAAGGTTCCCTGCCCTTGTCATCACAATGCTCCTTGATGCTTGTAATCACAATGCTCCATGACCCTTGTAATCACAATGGTACATGGCCTTGTCATTACAATGCTCCATGGCCTCTGTCATCACCATGCTCCATGGTCTTTCTCATCACAATGCTCTATGACCCCTGTCATCACAATGCTTGATGACCATTGTCATCACAATGCTCCAAGGCCCGTGTCATCACAATGCCTCATGGTCTTTGTAATCATAATGCTCAATGACCCCTCTCATCACAATGCTCCATGCCTTTGTCATCACAATGCTCCATGGCCCCTGTAATCACAATGCTCCATGCCCTCGTCATCACAATGCTCCAGAACTCTTGGCATCATAATGCTCCATTCCCGTGTCATCCCATTGCTCAATGACACTTGTCATCAAAATGTTCCTTGGCCTTTGTCATCACAGTGCTCCATGATACCTTTAATCAAAATTCTTCATGACCACTGTCATCACAATGCAAGATGACCAATCTCATCACAATGCCCCATGACACGTGTCATCACAATTCGCCTTGGCCCTTGTCATCTCAATGCTGTATGAACCGTGTCATCACTAGGTTCCAGGACCCTTGTCATCACAATGCTCCATGAACTCTCTTATCTCAATGTTCCATGGCCTTTGTAGTCACAATGCTCCATTGTCCGGATAATCGCGTTGCTCCATGATCTGTGTCAGCACAGTATTTCATGACACTTGTCTTCACAATGTTCCATGATCCCTGTAATCAAAATGATCCCTGCCAATGTCATCACAATGTTCCATGTCTCCTGTAATCACAATGCTCCATGCCCAGGTCATCACAATGCTCCAGGTATGTTGTCATCACCATGCTTCATGCCCCGTGTCATCACAATGCTCCATGAATCTTGTCTTCACAATGCTCTATGGCCTTTGTCATCACAATGCTCCTTGACCCCTGTCAACACAATGCCTGATGACCCCTGTCATCAAAATGCTAAATGGCACTTGTCATCACAATGCTCTATGTCACCTGTCATCACTCTTCTCCATGTCACTTGTTATCACAATGCTCCATGGCCCCTGTAATCCCAGTACTCCATGACCCCTTTCATTACAATGCCCAATGCTACCTCTCATCACAATTCTCCATGGCATTCGTCATCACGATGCACCATGACACCTGTCATCACAATGCTCCATGACACTTGTCATCACAGCGCCCGATGGCCCTTGTCATCACAATGTTCCTTGGTGCTTTTCATCGCAATGCTCCATGACAACTTTCATCAAAATACTCCAAGATTTGTTTCATCACAATGCTCCATGGCCCTTGTCATTACAAATCCACATGATCCCTTTCATCACAATTCTCCATGGCAACTTACATAAAAATGCTCCATGCCCCTGTCATCACAATGCCCAATGATACCTGTTTTTACAATGATCCATGTCCCTTGTCATCACAAGGCTCCATGTCCCTTGTATTCACAATGCCCCATGACCCCTGTCATCACAAACCTCCATGCCCTTGTCATCACAAGGCTCCAGAACTCTTGTCATTATAATGCTCCATGTCCGTTTCATCACCATGCTCCATGACACTTGTCATCACAATGCTCCATGGCCCCTCTCATTACTGTGCTCCATAATAACTTTAATCACATTTCTAGATGACCACTGCCATCACAATGCCCCATGACATTGTCATCACAATTCGCCATGACCATTGTCATCACAATGCTCCATGAACCATGTCATCAGAGGGTCCCAGGACACTTGTCATCACAATGATCCATTACCATTTTCATCACAATGCTCCATGACCACTGTCATCTCAATGCTCCAAGGCCTTTGTATTCAAAATGCTCCATGGCCCCTGTAATCACAGTGCTCCATAACACCTTTCATCATAATGCTCCATGACCACTGCCATCTCAATGCCTCATGACGCCTGTCATCACAATTCTCCAAGGCCCCTTTCATCACAATGCTCCATGACACTTGTCATCACATTGCTCCATAACACCTGTCATCACAGTGTTCCCGGCCCATATCATCACAATGCTCCATGTCCCCTATAATCACAATGCTCCATGCCTTTTTCCTCACAATGCTCCAGGATTCTTGTCAACACAATGTTCCATGACCGTGGCATCACAATGCTCCATGGCCCTTGTCATCACAATGCTCCAGAATTCTTGTCATCACAATGTTCCATGACCGTGTCATCACAATGCTACATGACCCTGGTCTTCACAGTTCTCCATGACCTTTGTCATCACAATGCTCTATGTCGCTTTTCATGACAATTCTCAATGACCACTTTAATCACTATGCTCGCTGACCATTTTCATGACATTTCTCTATTGTCATTACAATTCCCCACGGCCCCTTTCTTCACAATGCTCCATGATGCCTGTCATAAAAATGCTCCATGGCTTTTGTTATCACAATGCTCCAGGACCAGTTTCATCACAGTACTCCTTCCCCCTTGTCATCACAGTGCACAATGAAACCTTTCATTACAATGTTCCATGACACTTGTCATCACAATGCTCCATGGCCTTTATCGTCACAATGCTGCCAGGCACTTTTCATCACGACGTTCCATGAAAACTTTCATCACATGGCTCCATGACCATTGTCATCACAATAGTCCATACCCTTGTCAACACAATGTTGCATAATCCCTGTCATCACAATTCTCCATGACTGCTGTCATCACAATAATCCAGGACAAGTTTCATAACAATGCCTCATGGCCCCAGTCATCACAGTGCTCCATGATACCTTTCATCACAATTCCTAGATGATCAATGTCATCACAATGCCCCATGACACCTGTCATCACAATTCGCTATGACCCTTGTCATCACAATACTCGATGAACCGTGTCAGCACAGTGTTCCAGGACACATGTCATCACAATGATCCATGACTACTTTCATCACAATGCTCCAATACACCTGTCATCACAATGCTCCATGGCCCCTGTTATCATATTGCTCCATGATCTCTTTCATCACAATGCTCCATGACCACTGTCATCACCATGCCTCATGACGCCTGTCATCTCAATGCTCCATGGCCCCTTTCATCACAATGCTCCATGAACCCAGTCATCACAATGTACCCTGCCCTTTTCATCACAATGCTCCATGGGCCCTGTCATCACAATGCTCCATGCCCTTGTCATGAAAATGCTCAAGAACTCTTGTCATCATAATGCTCCATGCCAATGTCATCAAAATGCCCCATGACACTTGTCATCACAATGCTCCATGGCCTTTGTCATCACAATGTTCCATGGTCCCTTTAATCACAGTGCTCCCTGATACCTTTCATCACAATTCTAGATGACCAGTGTCATCACAATGCCCCATGACTGATGTCATCACAATTCGCATGGTCCTTGTCATCACAATGCTCCATGAACCGTGTCATCACAAGGTTCCAGGACACTTGTCATCACAATGATCCATGATCACTTTCATCACAATGCTCTATGAAACCTGTCATCTCAATGCTCCATAGCCTTTGTATTCACAATGCTCCATGGCCCCTGTAATCACAGTGCTCTATGACCCATTTCATCACAATGCTCCAAGACCGCTGTCATCACAATGCCCCATGACGCCTGCCATCACAAATCTCCAAGGCCTCTCTTACCAGAAAGCTCCATGATCCCGGTCAGCACAATGTTCCATGACACTTTTCATCACAATGCTCCATGACCCCTGTCATCACAAAGTTCTCTGCCCATATCATCACAATGCTCCTTGTCACCTTTAATCACAATGCTCCATGCCCTTTCATCACAATGCTCCAGAATTCTTGTTATCGCAATGATCCTTGACCATGTCATTACAATGCTCCATGACCCTTGTCATCACAAAGCTCCATGACCCCTGTCATCACAATGATCCATGACTCCTTTCCTCACAGTGCTGCAGTACCCTTTTCACCATGATGCTCCGTGCCATTGTCAGCACAATGCTCCTTGGACCCTGTCATCAAAATGCCCCATCCCCTTTTCATCACAATGCTCCAGATGTCCTATCATTACAATGCTCCATGCCCGTGTCAACACAATGCTCCATGACCCCTGTCATCAAAATGCTTTATGAACCTTGTTATCAGAATGTTCCATGACCCCTGTCATCAAAATGATCCATGACCGTTGTCATCACAATGCTGCATGATACCTTTCATCCCAATTCTCTGTGACCGCTGTCATCACAATGCTCCTGGACAATTTTCATCACAATGCTCCATGGCCCCTGTCATCACAGTGCCCCATAACCGCTGTAATCACAATGCTCCATGAGCCTGTCATCACAATGCTGCATGACTCCTGTCATCACATTTTTCCATGGCCTATGTATTCACAATGCACCATGGACCCTATAATCACACTGCTGCATGTTCCCTTTCAACACAATGGTCCATGACCCCTCTCATCACAACGTTCCATGAAAATTGTCATAAAATGCTCCATGACCCCGGTCACCACAAGGTTCCCTGCCCTTGTCATCACAATGCTCCTTGACGCTTGTAATCACAATGCTCCATATCCCTTGTAATCACAATGGTACATGGCCTTGTCATTACAATGCTCCATGGCCTCTGTCATCACCATGCTCCATGGTCTTTCTCATCACAATGCTCTATGACCCCTGTCATCACAATGCTTGATGACCATTGTCATCACAATGCTCCAAGGCCCGTGTCATCACAATGCCTCATGGTCTTTGTAATCATAATGCTCAATGACCCCTCTCATCACAATGCTCCATGCCGTTGTCATCACAATGCTCCATGGCCCCTGTAATCACAATGCTCCATGCCCTCGTCATCACAATGCTCCAGAACCCTTGGCATCATAATGCTCCATTCCCGTGTCCTCCCATTGCTCAATGACACTTGTCATCAAAATGTTCCTTGGCCTTTGTCATCACAGTGCTCCATGATACCTTTAATCAAAATTCTACATGACCACTGTCATCACAATGCAAGATGACCAATCTCATCACAATGCCCCATGACACGTGTCATCACAAT
The DNA here is from genome assembly GCF_965194825.1 of Balaenoptera physalus. NCBI lineage: Eukaryota > Metazoa > Chordata > Mammalia > Artiodactyla > Balaenopteridae > Balaenoptera > Balaenoptera physalus. The sequence continues at coordinate 212,237 of NW_028125596.1, read as the reverse complement.
TCGCCTTGGCCCTTCTCATCTCAATGCTGTATGAACCGTGTCATCACTAGGTTCCAGGACCCTTGTCATCACAATGCTCCATGAACTCTCTTATCTCAATGTTCCATGGCCTTTGTAGTCACAATGCTCCATTGTCCGGATAATCGCGTTGCTCCATGATCTGTGTCAGCATAGTATTTCATGACACTTGTCTTCACAATGTTCCATGATCCCTGTAATCAAAATGATCCCTGCCAATGTCATCACAATGTTCCATGTCTCCTGTAATCACAATGCTCCATGCCCAGGTCATCACAACGCTCCAGGTATGTTGTCATCACCATGCTTCATGCCCCGTGTCATCACAATGCTCCATGAATCTTGTCTTCACAATGCTCTATGGCCTTTGTCATCACAATGCTCCGTGACCCCTGTCAACACAATGCCTGATGACCCCTGTCATCAAAATGCTAAATGGCACTTGTCATCACAATGCTCTATGTCACCTGTCATCACTCTTCTCCATGTCACTTGTTATCACAATGCTCCATGGCCCATGTATTCCCAGTACTCCATGACCCCTTTCATTACAATGCCCAATGCTACCTCTCATCACAATTCTCCATGGCATTCGTCATCACGATGCACCATGACACCTGTCATCACAATGCTCCATGACACTTGTCATCACAGCGCCCGATGGCCCTTGTCATCACAATGTTCCTTGGTGCTTTTCATCGCAATGCTCCATGACAACTTTCATCAAAATACTCCAAGATTTGTTTCATCACAATGCTCCATGGCCCTTGTCATTACAAATCCACATGATCCCTTTCATGACAATTCTCCATGGCAACTTACATAAAAATGCTCCATGCCCCTGTCATCACAATGCCCAATGATACCTGTTTTTACAATGATCCATGTCCCTTGTCATCACAAGGCTCCATGTCGCTTGTATTCACAGTGCCCCATGACCCCTGTCATCACAATGCTCCATGGCCCTTGTCATCACAATGCTCCATGAAACATTTCCTCACAATGCTCCAGTACGCCTTTCATCCAAATTCCCCATGGCCACTGTCATCACAATTCTCCATGACCCCTGTCATCGTAATGGTCCATGACCCGCTTCATCTCAATGCTCCATGACACCTGTCATCACAAAGCTCCATGCCCTTGTCATCAAAAGGCTCCAGAACTCTTGTCATTATAATGCTCCATGTCCATTTCATCACCATGCTCCATGACACTTGTCATCACAATGCTCCATGGCCCCTCTCATTACTGTGCTTCATAATAACTTTAATCACATTTCTAGATGACCACTGCCATCACAATGCCCCATGACATTGTCATCACAATTCGCCATGACCATTGTCATCACAATGCTCCATGAACCATGTCATCAGTGGGTCCCAGGACACTTGTCATCACAATGATCCATTACCATTTTCATCACAATGCTCCATGACCACTGTCATCTCAATGCTCCAAGGCCTTTGTATTCAAAATGCTCCATGGCCCCTGTAATCACAGTGCTCCATAACACCTTTCATCATAATGCTCCATGACCACTGCCATCTCAATGCCTCATGACGCCTGTCATCACAATTCTCCAAGGCCCCTTTCATCACAATGCTCCATGACACTTGTCATCACATTGCTCCATAACACCTGTCATCAGAGTGTTCCCGGCCCATATCATCACAATGCTCCATGTCCCCTATAATCACAATGCTCCATGCCTTTTTCCTCACAATGCTCCACACTTCTTGTCATCACAATGTTCCATGACCGTGGCATCACAATGCTCCATGGCCCTTGTCTTCACAATGCTCCAGAATTCTTGTCATCACAATGTTCCATGACCGTGTCATCACAATGCTACATGACCCTGGTCTTCACAGTTCTCCATGACCTTTGTCATCACAATGCTCTATGTCGCTTTTCATGACAAATCTCAATGACCACTTTAATCACTATGCTCGCTGACCATTTTCATGACATTTCTCTATTGTCATTACAATACCCCACGGCCCCTTTCTTCACAATGCTCCATGATGCCTGTCATAATAATGCTCCATGGCTTTTGTTATCACAATGCTCCAGGACCAGTTTCATCACAGTACTCCATCCCCCTTGTCACCACAGTGCACAATGAAACCTTTCATTACAATGTTCCATGACACTTGTCATCACAATGCTCCATGGCCTTTATCGTCACAATGCTGCCAGGCACTTTTCATCACGACGTTCCATGAAAACTTTCATCACATGGCTCCATGACCATTGTCATCACAATAGTCCATACCCTTGTCAACACAATGCTGCATAATCCCTGTCATCACAATTCTCCATGACTGCTGTCATCACAATAATCCAGGACAAGTTTCATAACAATGCTTCATGCCCCCAGTCATCACAGTGCTCCATGATACCTTTCATCACAATTCCTAGATGATCAAGATCATCACATTGCCCCATGACACCTGTCATCACAATTCGCTATGACCCTTGTCATCACAATACTCGATGAACCGTGTCATCACAGTGTTCCAGGACACATGTCATCACAATGATCCATGACTACTTTCATCACAATGCTCCAATACACCTGTCATCACAATGCTCCATGGCCCCTGTTATCATATTGCTCCATGATCTCTTTCATCACAATGCTCCATGACCACTGTCATCACCATGCCTCATGACGACTGTCATCTCAATGCTCCATGGCCCCTTTCATCACAATGCTCCATGAACCCAGTCATCACAATGTACCCTGCCCTTTTCATCTCAATGCTCCATGGGCCCTGTCATCATAATGCTCCATGCCAATGTCATCAAAATGCCCCATGACACTTGTCATCACAATGCTTCATGGCCTTTGTCATCACAGTGTTCCATTGCCACTGTCATCACAATGCTCCATGCCCTTGTCATCAAAATTCTCCAGAACTCTTGTCATCATAATGCTCCATGCCAATGTCATCAAAATGCCCCTTGACACTTGTCATCACAATGCTCCATGGCCTTTGTCATCACAATGTTCCATGGTCCCTTTAATCACAATGCTCCCTGATACCTTTCATCACAATTCTAGATGACCAGTGTCATCACAATGCCCCATGACTGATGTCATCACAATTTGCATGGTCCTTGTCATCACAATGCTCCATGAACCGTGTCATCACAAGGTTCCAGGACACTTGTCATCACAATGATCCATGATCACTTTCATCACAATGCTCCATGAAACCTGTCATCTCAATGCTCCATAGCCTTTGTATTCACAATGCTCCATGGCCCCTGTAATCACAGTGCTCTATGACCCATTTCATCACAATGCTCCAAGACCGCTGTCATCACAATGCCCCATGACGCCTGCCATCACAAATCTCCAAGGCCTCTCTTACCAGAAAGCTCCATGATCCCTGTCAGCACAATGTTCCATGACACTTTTCATCACAATGCTCCATGACCCCTGTCATCACAAAGTTCTCTGCCCATATCATCACAATGCTCCTTGTCACCTTTAATCACAATGCTCCATGCCCTTTCATCACAATGCTCCAGAATTCTTGTTATGGCAATGAACCTTGACCGTGTCATTACAATTCTCCATGACACTTGTCATCACAAAGCTCCATGACCCCTGTCATCACAATGATCCATGACTCCTTTCCTCACAGTGCTCCAGTACCCTTTTCATCACAATGCTCCGTGCCATTGTCAGCACAATGCTCCTTGGACCCTGTCATCAAAATGCCCCATCCCCTTTTCATCACAATGCTCCAGATGTCCTATCATTACAATGCTCCATGCCCGTGTCAACACAATGCTCCATGACCCCTGTCATCAAAATGCTTTATGAACCTTGTTATCAGAATGTTCCATGACCCCTGTCATCAAAATGATCCATGACCGTTGTCATCACAATGCTGCATGATACCTTTCATCCCAATTCTCTGTGACCGCTGTCATCACAATGCTCCTGGACAATTTTCATCACAATGCTCCATGGCCCCTGTCATCACAGTGCCCCATAACCGCTGTAATCACAATGCTCCATGAGCCTGTCATCACAATGCTGCATGACTCCTGTCATCACATTTTTCCATGGCCTATGTATTCACAATGCACCATGGACCCTATAATCACACTGCTGCATGTTCCCTTTCAACACAATGGTCCATGACCCCTCTCATCACAACGTTCCATGAAAATTGTCATCAAAATGCTCCATGACCCCGGTCACCACAAGGTTCCCTGCCCTTGTCATCACAATGCTCCTTGACGCTTGTAATCACAATGCTCCATGACCCTTGTAATCACAATGGTACATTGCCTTGTCATTACAATGCTCCATGGCCTCTGTCATCACCATGCTCCATGGTCTTTCTCATCACAATGCTCTATGACCCCTGTCATCACAATGCTTGATGACCATTGTCATCACAATGCTCCAAGGCCCGTGTCATCACAATGCCTCATGGTCTTTGTAATCATAATGCTCAATGACCCCTCTCATCACAATGCTCCATGCCGTTGTCATCACAATGCTCCATGGCCCCTGTAATCACAATGCTCCATGCCCTCGTCATCACAATGCTCCAGAACTCTTGGCATCATAATGCTCCATTCCCGTGTCATCCCATTGCTCAATGACACTTGTCATCAAAATGTTCCTTGGCCTTTGTCATCACAGTGCTCCATGATACCTTTAATCAAAATTCTTCATGACCACTGTCATCACAATGCAAGATGACCAATCTCATCACAATGCCCCATGACACGTGTCATCACAATTCGCCTTGGCCCTTCTCATCTCAATGCTGTATGAACCGTGTCATCACTAGGTTCCAGGACCCTTGTCATCACAATGCTCCATGAATTCTCTTATCTCAATGTTCCATGGCCTTTGTAGTCACAATGCTGCATTGTCCGGATAATCGCGTTGCTCCATGATCTGTGTCAGCACAGTATTTCATGACACTTGTCTTCACAATGTTCCATGATCCCTGTAATCAAAATGATCCCTGCCAATGTCATCACAATGTTCCATGTCTCCTGTAATCACAATGCTCCATGCCCAGGTCATCACAATGCTCCAGGTATGTTGTCATCACCATGCTTCATGCCCTGTGTCATCACAATGCTCCATGAATCTTGTCTTCACAATGCTCTATGGCCTTTGTCATCACAATGCTCCGTGACCCCTGTCAACACAATGCCTGATGACCCCTGTCATCAAAATGCTAAATGGCACTTGTCATCACAATGCTCTATGTCACCTGTCATCACTCTTCTCCATGTCACTTGTTATCACAATGCTCCATGGCCCATGTATTCCCAGTACTCCATGACCCCTTTCATTACAATGCCCAATGCTACCTCTCATCACAATTCTCCATGGCATTCTTCATCACGATGCACCATGACACCTGTCATCACAATGCTCCATGACACTTGTCATCACAGCGCCCGATGGCCCTTGTCATCACAATGTTCCTTGGTGCTTTTCATCGCAATGCTCCATGACAACTTTCATCAAAATACTCCAAGATTTGTTTCATCACAATGCTCCATGGCCCTTGTCATTACAAATCCACATGATCCCTTTCATGACAATTCTCCATGGCAACTTACATAAAAATGCTCCATGCCCCTGTCATCACAATGCCCAATGATACCTGTTTTTACAATGATCCATGTCCCTTGTCATCACAAGGCTCCATGTCCCTTGTATTCACAATGCCCCATGACCCCTGTCATCACAAACCTCCATGCCCTTGTCATCACAAGGCTCCAGAACCCTTGTCATTATAATGCTCCATGTCCGTTTCATCACCATGCTCCATGACACTTGTCATCACAATGCTCCATGGCCCCTCTCATTACTGTGCTCCATAATAACTTTAATCACATTTCTAGATGACCACTGCCATCACAATGCCCCATGACATTGTCATCACAATTCGCCATGACCATTGTCATCACAATGCTCCATGAACCATGTCATCAGAGGGTCCCAGGACACTTGTCATCACAATGATCCATTACCATTTTCATCACAATGCTCCATGACCACTGTCATCTCAATGCTCCAAGGCCTTTGTATTCAAAATGCTCCATGGCCCCTGTAATCACAGTGCTCCATAACACCTTTCATCATAATGCTCCATGACCACTGCCATCTCAATGCCTCATGACGCCTGTCATCACAATTCTCCAAGGCCCCTTTCATCACAATGCTCCATGACACTTGTCATCACATTGCTCCATAACACCTGTCATCACACTGTTCCCGGCCCATATCATCACAATGCGCCATGTCCCCTATAATCACAATGCTCCATGCCTTTTTCCTCACAATGCTCCAGGATTCTTGTCAACACAATGTTCCATGACCGTGGCATCACAATGCTCCATGGCCCTTGTCATCACAATGCTCCAGAATTCTTGTCATCACAATGTTCCATGACCGTGTCATCACAATGCTACATGACCCTGGTCTTCACAGTTCTCCATGACCTTTGTCATCACAATGCTCTATGTCGCTTTTCATGACAATTCTCAATGACCACTTTAATCACTATGCTCGCTGACCATTTTCATGACATTTCTCTATTGTCATTACAATTCCCCACGGCCCCTTTCTTCACAATGCTCCATGATGCCTGTCATAAAAATGCTCCATGGCTTTTGTTATCACAATGCTCCAGGACCAGTTTCATCACAGTACTCCATCCCCCTTGTCATCACAGTGCACAATGAAACCTTTCATTACAATGTTCCATGACACTTGTCATCACAATGCTCCATGGCCTTTATCGTCACAATGCTGCCAGGCACTTTTCATCACGACGTTCCATGAAAACTTTCATCACATGGCTCCATGACCATTGTCATCACAATAGTCCATACCCTTGTCAACACAATGTTGCATAATCCCTGTCATCACAATTCTCCATGACTGCTGTCATCACAATAATCCAGGACAAGTTTCATAACAATGCCTCATGGCCCCAGTCATCACAGTGCTCCATGATACCTTTCATCACAATTCCTAGATGATCAATGTCATCACAATGCCCCATGACACCTGTCATCACAATTCGCTATGACCCTTGTCATCACAATACTCGATGAACCGTGTCAGCACAGTGTTCCAGGACACATGTCATCACAATGATCCATGACTACTTTCATCACAATGCTCCAATACACCTGTCATCACAATGCTCCATGGCCCCTGTTATCATATTGCTCCATGATCTCTTTCATCACAATGCTCCATGACCACTGTCATCACCATGCCTCATGACGCCTGTCATCTCAATGCTCCATGGCCCCTTTCATCACAATGCTCCATGAACACAGTCATCACAATGTACCCTGCCCTTTTCATCACAATGCTCCATGGGCCCTGTCATCACAATGCTCCATGCCCTTGTCATCAAAATGCTCCAGAACTCTTGTCATCATAATGCTCCATGCCAATGTCATCAAAATGCCCCATGACACTTGTCATCACAATGCTCCATGGCCTTTGTCATCACAGTGTTCCATGGCCACTGTCATCACAATGCTCCATGCCCTTGTCATCAAAATTCTCCAGAACTCTTGTCATCATAATGCTCCATGCCAATGTCATCAAAATGCCACTTGACACTTGTCATCACAATGCTCCATGGCCTTTGTCATCACAATGTTCCATGGTCCCTTTAATCACAGTGCTCCCTGATACCTTTCATCACAATTCTAGATGACCACTGTCATCACAATGCCCCATGACTGATGTCATCACAATTCGCATGGTCCTTGTCATCACAATGCTCCATGAACCGTGTCATCACAAGGTTCCAGGACACTTGTCATCACAATGATCCATGATCACTTTCATCACAATGCTCCATGAAACCTGTCATCTCAATGCTCCATAGCCTTTGTATTCACAATGCTCCATGGCCCCTGTAATCACAGTGCTCTATGACCCATTTCATCACAATGCTCCAAGACCGCTGTCATCACAATGCCCCATGACGCCTGCCATCACAAATCTCCAAGGCCTCTCTTACCAGAAAGCTCCATGATCCCTGTCAGCACAATGTTCCATGACACTTTTCATCACAATGCTCCATGACCCCTGTCATCACAAAGTTCTCTGCCCATATCATCACAATGCTCCTTGTCACCTTTAATCACAATGCTCCATGCCCTTTCATCACAATGCTCCAGAATTTTTGTTATCGCAATGATCCTTGACCGTGTCATTACAATGCTCTATGACCCTTGTCATCACAAAGCTCCATGACCCCTGTCATCACAATGATCCATGACTCCTTTCCTCACAGTGCTGCAGTACCCTTTTCACCATAATGCTACGTGCAATTGTCAGCACAATGCTCCTTGGACCCTGTCATCAAAATGCCCCATCCCCTTTTCATCACAATGCTCCAGATGTCCTATCATTACAATGCTCCATGCCCGTGTCAACACAATGCTCCATGACCCCTGTCATCAAAATGCTTTATGAACCTTGTTATCAGAATGTTCCATGACCCCTGTCATCAAAATGATCCATGACCGTTGTCATCACAATGCTGCATGATACCTTTCATCCCAATTCTCTGTGACCGCTGTCATCACAATGCTCCTGGACAATTTTCATCACAATGCTCCATGGCCCCTGTCATCACAGTGCCCCATAACAGCTGTAATCACAATGCTCCATGACCCTGTCATCACAATGCTGCATGACTCCTGTCATCACATTTTTCCATGGCCTATGTATTCACAATGCACCATGGACCCTATAATCACACTGCTGCATGTTCCCTTTCAACACAATGGTCCATGACCCCTGTCATCACAAAGTTCCATGAAAATTGTCATCAAAATACTCCATGACCCCGGTCACCACAAGGTTCCCTGCCCTTGTCATCACAATGCTCCTTGATGCTTGTAATCACAATGCTCCATGACCCTTGTAATCACAATGGTACATGGCCTTGTCATCACCATGCTCCATGGTCTTTCTCATCACAATGCTCTATGACCCCTGTCATCACAATGCTTGATGACCATTGTCATCACAATGCTCCAAGGCCCGTGTCATCACAATGCCTCATGGTCTTTGTAATCATAATGCTCAATGACCCCTCTCATCACAATGCTCCATGCCGTTGTCATCACAATGCTCCATGGCCCCTGTAATCACAATGCTCCATGCCCTCGTCATCACAATGCTCCAGAACTCTTGGCATCATAATGCTCCATTCCCGTGTCATCCCATTGCTCAATGACACTTGTCATCAAAATGTTCCTTGGCCTTTGTCATCACAGTGCTCCATGATACCTTTAATCAAAATTCTTCATGACCACTGTCATCACAATGCAAGATGACCAATCTCATCACAATGCCCCATGACACGTGTCATCACAATTCGCCTTGGCCCTTCTCATCTCAATGCTGTATGAACCGTGTCATCACTAGGTTCCAGGACCCTTGTCATCACAATGCTCCATGAACTCTCTTATCTCAATGTTCCATGGCCTTTGTAGTCACAATGCTCCATTGTCCGGATAATCGCGTTGCTCCATGATCTGTGTCAGCACAGTATTTCATGACACTTGTCTTCACAATGTTCCATGATCCCTGTAATCAAAATGATCCCTGCCAATGTCATCACAATGTTCCATGTCTCCTGTAATCACAATGCTCCATGCCCAGGTCATCACAATGCTCCAGGTATGTTGTCATCACCATGCTTCATGCCCCGTGTCATCACAATGCTCCATGAATCTTGTCTTCACAATGCTCTATGGCCTTTGTCATCACAATGCTCCGTGACCCCTGTCAACACAATGCCTGATGACCCCTGTCATCAAAATGCTAAATGGCACTTGTCATCACAATGCTCTATGTCACCTGTCATCACTCTTCTCCATGTCACTTGTTATCACAATGCTCCATGGCCCCTGTAATCCCAGTACTCCATGACCCCTTTCATTACAATGCCCAATGCTACCTCTCATCACAATTCTCCATGGCATTCGTCATCACGATGCACCATGACACCTGTCATCACAATGCTCCATGACACTTGTCATCACAGCGCCCGATGGCCCTTGTCATCACAATGTTCCTTGGTGCTTTTCATCGCAATGCTCCATGACAACTTTCATCAAAATACTCCAAGATTTGTTTCATCACAATGCTCCATGGCCCTTGTCATTACAAATCCACATGATCCCTTTCATGACAATTCTCCATGGCAACTTACATAAAAATGCTCCATGCCCCTGTCATCACAATGCCCAATGATACCTGTTTTTACAATGATCCATGTCCCTTGTCATCACAAGGCTCCATGTCCCTTGTATTCACAATGCCCCATGACCCCTGTCATCACAAACCTCCATGCCCTTGTCATCACAAGGCTCCAGAACCCTTGTCATTATAATGCTCCATGTCCGTTTCATCACCATGCTCCATGACACTTGTCATCACAATGCTCCATGGCCCCTCTCATTACTGTGCTCCATAATAACTTTAATCACATTTCTAGATGACCACTGCCATCACAATGCCCCATGACATTGTCATCACAATTCGCCATGACCATTGTCATCACAATGCTCCATGAACCATGTCATCAGAGGGTCCCAGGACACTTGTCATCACAATGATCCATTACCATTTTCATCACAATGCTCCATGACCACTGTCATCTCAATGCTCCAAGGCCTTTGTATTCAAAATGCTCCATGGCCCCTGTAATCACAGTGCTCCATAACACCTTTCATCATAATGCTCCATGACCACTGCCATCTCAATGCCTCATGACGCCTGTCATCACAATTCTCCAAGGCCCCTTTCATCACAATGCTCCATGACACTTGTCATCACATTGCTCCATAACACCTGTCATCACACTGTTCCCGGCCCATATCATCACAATGCGCCATGTCCCCTATAATCACAATACTCCATGCCTTTTTCCTCACAATGCTCCAGGATTCTTGTCAACACAATGTTCCATGACCGTGGCATCACAATGCTCCATGGCCCTTGTCATCACAATGCTCCAGAATTCTTGTCATCACAATGTTCCATGACCGTGTCATCACAATGCTACATGACCCTGGTCTTCACAGTTCTCCATGACCTTTGTCATCACAATGCTCTATGTCGCTTTTCATGACAATTCTCAATGACCACTTTAATCACTATGCTCGCTGACCATTTTCATGACATTTCTCTATTGTCATTACAATTCCCCACGGCCCCTTTCTTCACAATGCTCCATGATGCCTGTCATAAAAATGCTCCATGGCTTTTGTTATCACAATGCTCCAGGACCAGTTTCATCACAGTACTCCATCCCCCTTGTCATCACAGTGCACAATGAAACCTTTCATTACAATGTTCCATGACACTTGTCATCACAATGCTCCATGGCCTTTATCGTCACAATGCTGCCAGGCACTTTTCATCACGACGTTCCATGAAAACTTTCATCACATGGCTCCATGACCATTGTCATCACAATAGTCCATACCCTTGTCAACACAATGTTGCATAATCCCTGTCATCACAATTCTCCATGACTGCTGTCATCACAATAATCCAGGAGAAGTTTCATAACAATGCCTCATGGCCCCAGTCATCACAGTGCTCCATGATACCTTTCATCACAATTCCTAGATGATCAATGTCATCACAATGCCCCATGACACCTGTCATCACAATTCGCTATGACCCTTGTCATCACAATACTCGATGAACCATGTCAGCACAGTGTTCCAGGACACATGTCATCACAATGATCCATGACTACTTTCATCACAATGCTCCAATACACCTGTCATCACAATGCTCCATGGCCCCTGTTATCATATTGCTCCATGATCTCTTTCATCACAATGCTCCATGACCACTGTCATCACCATGCCTCATGACGCCTGTCATCTCAATGCTCCATGGCCCCTTTCATCACAATGCTCCATGAACACAGTCATCACAATGTACCCTGCCCTTTTCATCACAATGCTCCATGGGCCCTGTCATCACAATGCTCCATGCCCTTGTCATCAAAATGCTCCAGAACTCTTGTCATCATAATGCTCCATGCCAATGTCATCAAAATGCCCCATGACACTTGTCATCACAATGCTCCATGGCCTTTGTCATCACAGTGTTCCATGGCCACTGTCATCACAATGCTCCATGCCCTTGTCATCAAAATTCTCCAGAACTCTTGTCATCATAATGCTCCATGCCAATGTCATCAAAATGCCACTTGACACTTGTCATCACAATGCTCCATGGCCTTTGTCATCACAATGTTCCATGGTCCCTTTAATCACAGTGCTCCCTGATACCTTTCATCACAATTCTAGATGACCACTGTCATCACAATGCCCCATGACTGATGTCATCACAATTCGCATGGTCCTTGTCATCACAATGCTCCATGAACCGTGTCATCACAAGGTTCCAGGACACTTGTCATCACAATGATCCATGATCACTTTCATCACAATGCTCCATGAAACCTGTCATCTCAATGCTCCATAGCCTTTGTATTCACAATGCTCCATGGCCCCTGTAATCACAGTGCTCTATGACCCATTTCATCACAATGCTCCAAGACCGCTGTCATCACAATGCCCCATGACGCCTGCCATCACAAATCTCCAAGGCCTCTCTTACCAGAAAGCTCCATGATCCCTGTCAGCACAATGTTCCATGACACTTTTCATCACAATGCTCCATGACCCCTGTCATCACAAAGTTCTCTGCCCATATCATCACAATGCTCCTTGTCACCTTTAATCACAATGCTCCATGCCCTTTCATCACAATGCTCCAGAATTCTTGTTATCGCAATGATCCTTGACCGTGTCATTACAATGCTCCATGACCCTTGTCATCACAAAGCTCCATGACCCATGTCATCACAATGATCCATGACTCCTTTCCTCACAGTGCTGCAGTACCCTTTTCACCATAATGCTCCGTGCAATTGTCAGCACAATGCTCCTTGGACCCTGTCATCAAAATGCCCCATCCCCTTTTCATCACAATGCTCCAGATGTCCTATCATTACAATGCTCCATGCCCGTGTCAACACAATGCTCCATGACCCCTGTCATCAAAATGCTTTATGAACCTTGTTTTCAGAATGTTCCATGACCCCTGTCATCAAAATGATCCATGACCGTTGTCATCACAATGCTGCATGATACCTTTCATCCCAATTCTCTGTGACCGCTCTCATCACATTGCTCCTGGACAATTTTCATCACAATGCTCCATGGCCCCTGTCATCACAGTGCCCCATAACAGCTGTAATCACAATGCTCCATGACCCTGTCATCACAATGCTGCATGACTCCTGTCATCACATTTTTCCATGGCCTATGTATTCACAATGCACCATGGACCCTATAATCACACTGCTGCATGTTCCCTTTCAACACAATGGTCCATGACCCCTCTCATCACAAAGTTCCATGAAAATTGTCATCAAAATGCTCCATGACCCCGGTCACCACAAGGTTCCCTGCCCTTGTCATCACAATGCTCCTTGACGCTTGTAATCACAATGCTCCATGACCCTTGTAATCACAATGGTACATGGCCTTGTCATTACAATGCTCCATGGCCTCTGTCATCACCATGCTCCATGGTCTTTCTCATCACAATGCTGTATGACCCCTGTCATCACAATGCTTGATGACCATTGTCATCACAATGCTCCAAGGCCCGTGTCATCACAATGCCTCATGGTCTTTGTAATCATAATGCTCAATGACCCCTCTCATCACAATGCTCCATGCCGTTGTCATCACAATGCTCCATGGCCCCTGTAATCACAATGCTCCATGCCCTCGTCATCACAATGCTCCAGAACTCTTGGCATCATAATGCTCCATTCCCGTGTCATCCCATTGCTCAATGACACTTGTCATCAAAATGTTCCTTGGCCTTTGTCATCACAGTGCTCCATGATACCTTTAATCAAAATTCTTCATGACCACTGTCATCACAATGCAAGATGACCAATCTCATCACAATGCCCCATGACACGTGTCATCACAATTCGCCTTGGCCCTTCTCATCTCAATGCTGTATGAACCGTGTCATCACTAGGTTCCAGGACCCTTGTCATCACAATGCTCCATGAACTCTCTTATCTCAATGTTCCATGGCCTTTGTAGTCACAATGCTCCATTGTCCGGATAATCGCGTTGCTCCAGGATCTGTGTCAGCATAGTATTTCATGACACTTGTCTTCACAATGTTCCATGATCCCTGTAATCAAAATGATCCCTGCCAATGTCATCACAATGTTCCATGTCTCCTGTAATCACAATGCTCCATGCCCAGGTCATCACAATGCTCCAGGTATGTTGTCATCACCATGCTTCATGCCCCGTGTCATCACAATGCTCCATGAATCTTGTCTTCACACTGCTCTATGGCCTTTGTCATCACAATGCTCCGTGACCCCTGTCAACACAATGCCTGATGACCCCTGTCATCAAAATGCTAAATGGCACTTGTCATCACAATGCTCTATGTCACCTGTCATCACTCTTCTCCATGTCACTTGTTATCACAATGCTCCATGGCCCCTGTAATCCCAGTACTCCATGACCCCTTTCATTACAATGCCCAATGCTACCTCTCATCACAATTCTCCATGGCATTCGTCATCACGATGCACCATGACACCTGTCATCACAATGCTCCATGACACTTGTCATCACAGCGCCCGATGGCCCTTGTCATCACAATGTTCCTTGGTGCTTTTCATCGCAATGCTCCATGACAACTTTCATCAAAATACTCCAAGATTTGTTTCATCACAATGCTCCATGGCCCTTGTCATTACAAATCCACATGATCCCTTTCATGACAATTCTCCATGGCAACTTACATAAAAATGCTCCATGCCCCTGTCATCACAATGCCCAATGATACCTGTTTTTACAATGATCCATGTCCCTTGTCATCACAAGGCTCCATGTCCCTTGTATTCACAATGCCCCATGACCCCTGTCATCACAATGCTCCATGGCCCTTGTCATCACAATGCTCCATGAAACATTTCCTCACAATGCTCCAGTACGCCTTTCATCCAAATTCCCCATGGCCACTGTCATCACAATTCTCCATGACCCCTGTCATCGTAATGGTCCATGACCCGCTTCATCTCAATGCCCCATGACCCCTGTCATCACAAACCTCCATGCCCTTGTCATCACAAGGCTCCAGAACACTTGTCATTATAATGCTCCATGTCCGTTTCATCACCATGCTCCATGACACTTGTCATCACAATGCTCCATGGCCCCTCTCATTACTGTGCTCCATAATAACTTTAATCACATTTCTAGATGACCACTGCCATCACAATGCCCCATGACATTGTCATCACAATTCGCCATGACCATTGTCATCACAATGCTCCATGAACCATGTCATCAGAGGGTCCCAGGACACTTGTCATCACAATGATCCATTACCATTTTCATCACAATGCTCCATGACCACTGTCATCTCAATGCTCCAAGGCCTTTGTATTCAAAATGCTCCATGGCCCCTGTAATCACAGTGCTCCATAACACCTTTCATCATAATGCTCCATGACCACTGCCATCTCAATGCCTCATGACGCCTGTCATCACAATTCTCCAAGGCCCCTTTCATCACAATGCTCCATGACACTTGTCATCACATTGCTCCATAACACCTGTCATCACACTGTTCCCGGCCCATATCATCACAATGCTCCATGTCCCCTATAATCACAATGCTCCATGCCTTTTTCCTCACAATGCTCCAGGATTCTTGTCAACACAATGTTCCATGACCGTGGCATCACAATGCTCCATGGCCCTTGTCATCACAATGCTCCAGAATTCTTGTCATCACAATGTTCCATGACCGTGTCATCACAATGCTACATGACCCTGGTCTTCACAGTTCTCCATGACCTTTGTCATCACAATGCTCTATGTCGCTTTTCATGACAATTCTCAATGACCACTTTAATCACTATGCTCGCTGACCATTTTCATGACATTTCTCTATTGTCATTACAATTCCCCACGGCCCCTTTCTTCACAATGCTCCATGATGCCTGTCATAAAAATGCTCCATGGCTTTTGTTATCACAATGCTCCAGGACCAGTTTCATCACAGTACTCCATCCCCCTTGTCATCACAGTGCACAATGAAACCTTTCATTACAATGTTCCATGACACTTGTCATCACAATGCTCCATGGCCTTTATCGTCACAATGCTGCCAGGCACTTTTCATCACGACGTTCCATGAAAACTTTCATCACATGGCTCCATGACCATTGTCATCACAATAGTCCATACCCTTGTCAACACAATGTTGCATAATCCCTGTCATCACAATTCTCCATGACTGCTGTCATCACAATAATCCAGGACAAGTTTCATAACAATGCCTCATGGCCCCAGTCATCACAGTGCTCCATGATACCTTTCATCACAATTCCTAGATGATCAATGTCATCACAATGCCCCATGACACCTGTCATCACAATTCGCTATGACCCTTGTCATCACAATACTCGATGAACCGTGTCAGCACAGTGTTCCAGGACACATGTCATCACAATGATCCATGACTCCTTTCCTCACAGTGCTGCAGTACCCTTTTCACCATAATGCTCCGTGCCATTGTCAGCACAATGCTCCTTGGACCCTGTCATCAAAATGCCCCATCCCCTTTTCATCACAATGCTCCAGATGTCCTATCATTACAATGCTCCATGCCCGTGTCAACACAATGCTCCATGACCCCTGTCATCAAAATGCTTTATGAACCTTGTTATCAGAATGTTCCATGACCCCTGTCATCAAAATGATCCATGACCGTTGTCATCACAATGCTGCATGATACCTTTCATCCCAATTCTCTGTGACCGCTGTCATCACAATGCTCCTGGACAATTTTCATCACAATGCTCCATGGCCCCTGTCATCACAGTGCCCCATAACCGCTGTAATCACAATGCACCATGAGCCTGTCATCACAATGCTGCATGACTCCTGTCATCACATTTTTCCATGGCCTATGTATTCACAATGCACCATGGACCCTATAATCACACTGCCGCATGTTCCCTTTCAACACAATGCTCCATGACCCCTCTCATCACAAAGTTCCATGAAAATTGTCATCAAAATGCTCCATGACCCCGGTCACCACAAGGTTCCCTGCCCTTGTCATCACAATGCTCCTTGACGCTTGTAATCACAATGCTCCATGACCCTTGTAATCACAATGGTACATGGCCTTGTCATTACAATGCTCCATGGCCTCTGTCATCACCATGCTCCATGGTCTTTCTCATCACAATGCTCTATGACCCCTGTCATCACAATGCTTGATGACCATTGTCATCACAATGCTCCAAGGCCCGTGTCATCACAATGCCTCATGGTCTTTGTAATCATAATGCTCAATGACCCCTCTCATCACAATGCTCCATGCCGTTGTCATCACAATGCTCCATGGCCCCTGTAATCACAATGCTCCATGCCCTCGTCATCACAATGCTCCAGAACTCTTGGCATCATAATGCTCCATTCCCGTGTCATCCCATTGCTCAATGACACTTGTCATCAAAATGTTCCTTGGCCTTTGTCATCACAGTGCTCCATGATACCTTTAATCAAAATTCTTCATGACCACTGTCATCACAATGCAAGATGACCAATCTCATCACAATGCCCCATGACACGTGTCATCACAATTCGCCTTGGCCCTTCTCATCTCAATGCTGTATGAACCGTGTCATCACTAGGTTCCAGGACCCTTGTCATCACAATGCTCCATGAACTCTCTTATCTCAATGTTCCATGGCCTTTGTAGTCACAATGCTCCATTGTCCGGATAATCGCGTTGCTCCATGATCTGTGTCAGCACAGTATTTCATGACACTTGTCTTCACAATGTTCCATGATCCCTGTAATCAAAATGATCCCTGCCAATGTCATCACAATGTTCCATGTCTCCTGTAATCACAATGCTCCATGCCCAGGTCATCACAATGCTCCAGGTATGTTGTCATCACCATGCTTCATGCCCCGTGTCATCACAATGCTCCATGAATCTTGTCTTCACACTGCTCTATGGCCTTTGTCATCACAATGCTCCGTGACCCCTGTCAACACAATGCCTGATGACCCCTGTCATCAAAATGCTAAATGGCACTTGTCATCACAATGCTCTATGTCACCTGTCATCACTCTTCTCCATGTCACTTGTTATCACAATGCTCCATGGCCCCTGTAATCCCAGTACTCCATGACCCCTTTCATTACAATGCCCAATGCTACCTCTCATCACAATTCTCCATGGCATTCGTCATCACGATGCACCATGACACCTGTCATCACAATGCTCCATGACACTTGTCATCACAGCGCCCGATGGCCCTTGTCATCACAATGTTCCTTGGTGCTATTCATCGCAATGCTCCATGACAACTTTCATCAAAATACTCCAAGATTTGTTTCATCACAATGCTCCATGGCCCTTGTCATTACAAATCCACATGATCCCTTTCATGACAATTCTCCATGGCAACTTACATAAAAATGCTCCATGCCCCTGTCATCACAATGCCCAATGATACCTGTTTTTACAATGATCCATGTCCCTTGTCATCACAAGGCTCCATGTCCCTTGTATTCACAATGCCCCATGACCCCTGTCATCACAATGCTCCATGGCCCTTGTCATCACAATGCTCCATGAAACATTTCCTCACAATGCTCCAGTACGCCTTTCATCCAAATTCCCCATGGCCACTGTCATCACAATTCTCCATGACCCCTGTCATCGTAATGGTCCATGACCCGCTTCATCTCAATGCCCCATGACCCCTGTCATCACAAACCTCCATGCCCTTGTCATCACAAGGCTCCAGAACACTTGTCATTATAATGCTCCATGTCCGTTTCATCACCATGCTCCATGACACTTGTCATCACAATGCTCCATGGCCCCTCTCATTACTGTGCTCCATAATAACTTTAATCACATTTCTAGATGACCACTGCCATCACAATGCCCCATGACATTGTCATCACAATTCGCCATGACCATTGTCATCACAATGCTCCATGAACCATGACATCAGAGGGTCCCAGGACACTTGTCATCACAATGATCCATTACCATTTTCATCACAATGCTCCATGACCACTGTCATCTCAATGCCCCAAGGCCTTTGTATTCAAAATGCTCCATGGCCCCTGTAATCACAGTGCTCCATAACACCTTTCATCATAATGCTCCATGACCACTGCCATCTCAATGCCTCATGACGCCTGTCATCACAATTCTCCAAGGCCCCTTTCATCACAATGCTCCATGACACTTGTCATCACATTGCTCCATAACACCTGTCATCACACTGTTCCCGGCCCATATCATCACAATGCTCCATGTCCCCTATAATCACAATGCTCCATGCCTTTTTCCTCACAATGCTCCAGGATTCTTGTCAACACAATGTTCCATGACCGTGGCATCACAATGCTCCATGGCCCTTGTCATCACAATGCTCCAGAATTCTTGTCATCACAATGTTCCATGACCGTGTCATCACAATGCTACATGACCCTGGTCTTCACAGTTCTCCATGACCTTTGTCATCACAATGCTCTATGTCGCTTTTCATGACAATTCTCAATGACCACTTTAATCATTATGCTCGCTGACCATTTTCATGACATTTCTCTATTGTCATTACAATTCCCCACGGCCCCTTTCTTCACAATGCTCCATGATGCCTGTCACAAAAATACTCCATGGCTTTTGTTATCACAATGCTCCAGGACCAGTTTCATCACAGTACTCCATCCCCCTTGTCATCACAGTGCACAATGAAACCTTTCATTACAATGTTCCATGACACTTGTCATCACAATGCTCCATGGCCTTTATCGTCACAATGCTGCCAGGCACTTTTCATCACGACGTTCCATGAAAACTTTCATCACATGGCTCCATGACCATTGTCATCACAATAGTCCATACCCTTGTCAACACAATGTTGCATAATCCCTGTCATCACAATTCTCCATGACTGCTGTCATCACAATAATCCAGGACAAGTTTCATAACAATGCCTCATGGCCCCAGTCATCACAGTGCTCCATGATACCTTTCATCACAATTCCTAGATGATCAATGTCATCACAATGCCCCATGACACCTGTCATCACAATTCGCTATGACCCTTGTCATCACAATACTCGATGAACCGTGTCAGCACAGTGTTCCAGGACACATGTCATCACAATGATCCATGACTACTTTCATCACAATGCTCCAATACACCTGTCATCACAATGCTCCATGGCCCCTGTTATCATATTGCTCCATGATCTCTTTCATCACAATGCTCCATGACCACTGTCATCACCATGCCTCATGATGCCTGTCATCTCAATGCTCCATGGCCCCTTTCATCACAATGCTCCATGAACACAGTCATCACAATGTACCCTTCCCTTTTCATCACAATGCTCCATGGGCCCTGTCATCACAATGCTCCATTCCCTTGTCATCAAAATGCTCCAGAACTCTTGTCATCATAATGCTCCATGCCAATGTCATCAAAATGCCCCATGACACTTGTCATCACAATGCTCCATGGCCTTTGTCATCACAGTGTTCCATGGCCACTGTCATCACAATGCTCCATGCCCTTGTCATCAAAATTCTCCAGAACTCTTGTCATCATAATGCTCCATGCCAATGTCATCAAAATGCCACTTGACACTTGTCATCACAATGCTCCATGGCCTTTGTCATCACAATGTTCCATGGTCCCTTTAATCACAGTGCTCCCTGATACCTTTCATCACAATTCTAGATGACCACTGTCATCACAATGCCCCATGACTGATGTCATCACAATTCGCATGGTCCTTGTCATCACAATGCTCCATGAACCGTGTCATCACAAGGTTCCAGGACACTTGTCATCACAATGATCCATGATCACTTTCATCACAATGCTCCATGAAACCTGTCATCTCAATGCTCCATAGCCTTTGTATTCACAATGCTCCATGGCCCCTGTAATCACAGTGCTCTATGACCCATTTCATCACAATGCTCCAAGACCGCTGTCATCACAATGCCCCATGACGCCTGCCATCACAAATCTCCAAGGCCTCTCTTACCAGAAAGCTCCATGATCCCTGTCAGCACAATGTTCCATGACACTTTTCATCACAATGCTCCATGACCCCTGTCATCACAAAGTTCTCTGCCCATATCATCACAATGCTCCTTGTCACCTTTAATCACAATGCTCCATGCCCTTTCATCACAATGCTCCAGAATTCTTGTTATCGCAATGATCCTTGACCGTGTCATTACAATGCTCCATGACCCTTGTCATCACAAAGCTCCATGACCCATGTCATCACAATGATCCATGACTCCTTTCCTCACAGTGCTGCAGTACCCTTTTCACCATAATGCTCCGTGCAATTGTCAGCACAATGCTCCTTGGACCCTGTCATCAAAATGCCCCATCCCCTTTTCATCACAATGCTCCAGATGTCCTATCATTACAATGCTCCATGCCCGTGTCAACACAATGCTCCATGACCCCTGTCATCAAAATGCTTTATGAACCTTGTTTTCAGAATGTTCCATGACCCCTGTCATCAAAATGATCCATGACCGTTGTCATCACAATGCTGCATGATACCTTTCATCCCAATTCTCTGTGACCGCTCTCATCACATTGCTCCTGGACAATTTTCATCACAATGCTCCATGGCCCCTGTCATCACAGTGCCCCATAACAGCTGTAATCACAATGCTCCATGACCCTGTCATCACAATGCTGCATGACTCCTGTCATCACATTTTTCCATGGCCTATGTATTCACAATGCACCATGGACCCTATAATCACACTGCTGCATGTTCCCTTTCAACACAATGGTCCATGACCCCTCTCATCACAAAGTTCCATGAAAATTGTCATCAAAATGCTCCATGACCCCGGTCACCACAAGGTTCCCTGCCCTTGTCATCACAATGCTCCTTGACGCTTGTAATCACAATGCTCCATGACCCTTGTAATCACAATGGTACATGGCCTTGTCATTACAATGCTCCATGGCCTCTGTCATCACCATGCTCCATGGTCTTTCTCATCACAATGCTGTATGACCCCTGTCATCACAATGCTTGATGACCATTGTCATCACAATGCTCCAAGGCCCGTGTCATCACAATGCCTCATGGTCTTTGTAATCATAATGCTCAATGACCCCTCTCATCACAATGCTCCATGCCGTTGTCATCACAATGCTCCATGGCCCCTGTAATCACAATGCTCCATGCCCTCGTCATCACAATGCTCCAGAACTCTTGGCATCATAATGCTCCATTCCCGTGTCATCCCATTGCTCAATGACACTTGTCATCAAAATGTTCCTTGGCCTTTGTCATCACAGTGCTCCATGATACCTTTAATCAAAATTCTTCATGACCACTGTCATCACAATGCAAGATGACCAATCTCATCACAATGCCCCATGACACGTGTCATCACAATTCGCCTTGGCCCTTCTCATCTCAATGCTGTATGAACCGTGTCATCACTAGGTTCCAGGACCCTTGTCATCACAATGCTCCATGAACTCTCTTATCTCAATGTTCCATGGCCTTTGTAGTCACAATGCTCCATTGTCCGGATAATCGCGTTGCTCCAGGATCTGTGTCAGCATAGTATTTCATGACACTTGTCTTCACAATGTTCCATGATCCCTGTAATCAAAATGATCCCTGCCAATGTCATCACAATGTTCCATGTCTCCTGTAATCACAATGCTCCATGCCCAGGTCATCACAATGCTCCAGGTATGTTGTCATCACCATGCTTCATGCCCCGTGTCATCACAATGCTCCATGAATCTTGTCTTCACACTGCTCTATGGCCTTTGTCATCACAATGCTCCGTGACCCCTGTCAACACAATGCCTGATGACCCCTGTCATCAAAATGCTAAATGGCACTTGTCATCACAATGCTCTATGTCACCTGTCATCACTCTTCTCCATGTCACTTGTTATCACAATG
The DNA here is from genome assembly GCF_965194825.1 of Balaenoptera physalus. Classification (NCBI taxonomy): domain Eukaryota; kingdom Metazoa; phylum Chordata; class Mammalia; order Artiodactyla; family Balaenopteridae; genus Balaenoptera; species Balaenoptera physalus. The sequence goes on along the minus strand of NW_028125596.1, from coordinate 189,077 downwards.
CTCCATGGCCCCTGTAATCCCAGTACTCCATGACCCCTTTCATTACAATGCCCAATGCTACCTCTCATCACAATTCTCCATGGCATTCGTCATCACGATGCACCATGACACCTGTCATCACAATGCTCCATGACACTTGTCATCACAGCGCCCGATGGCCCTTGTCATCACAATGTTCCTTGGTGCTTTTCATCGCAATGCTCCATGACAACTTTCATCAAAATACTCCAAGATTTGTTTCATCACAATGCTCCATGGCCCTTGTCATTACAAATCCACATGATCCCTTTCATGACAATTCTCCATGGCAACTTACATAAAAATGCTCCATGCCCCTGTCATCACAATGCCCAATGATACCTGTTTTTACAATGATCCATGTCCCTTGTCATCACAAGGCTCCATGTCCCTTGTATTCACAATGCCCCATGACCCCTGTCATCACAATGCTCCATGGCCCTTGTCATCACAATGCTCCATGAAACATTTCCTCACAATGCTCCAGTACGCCTTTCATCCAAATTCCCCATGGCCACTGTCATCACAATTCTCCATGACCCCTGTCATCGTAATGGTCCATGACCCGCTTCATCTCAATGCCCCATGACCCCTGTCATCACAAACCTCCATGCCCTTGTCATCACAAGGCTCCAGAACACTTGTCATTATAATGCTCCATGTCCGTTTCATCACCATGCTCCATGACACTTGTCATCACAATGCTCCATGGCCCCTCTCATTACTGTGCTCCATAATAACTTTAATCACATTTCTAGATGACCACTGCCATCACAATGCCCCATGACATTGTCATCACAATTCGCCATGACCATTGTCATCACAATGCTCCATGAACCATGTCATCAGAGGGTCCCAGGACACTTGTCATCACAATGATCCATTACCATTTTCATCACAATGCTCCATGACCACTGTCATCTCAATGCTCCAAGGCCTTTGTATTCAAAATGCTCCATGGCCCCTGTAATCACAGTGCTCCATAACACCTTTCATCATAATGCTCCATGACCACTGCCATCTCAATGCCTCATGACGCCTGTCATCACAATTCTCCAAGGCCCCTTTCATCACAATGCTCCATGACACTTGTCATCACATTGCTCCATAACACCTGTCATCACACTGTTCCCGGCCCATATCATCACAATGCTCCATGTCCCCTATAATCACAATGCTCCATGCCTTTTTCCTCACAATGCTCCAGGATTCTTGTCAACACAATGTTCCATGACCGTGGCATCACAATGCTCCATGGCCCTTGTCATCACAATGCTCCAGAATTCTTGTCATCACAATGTTCCATGACCGTGTCATCACAATGCTACATGACCCTGGTCTTCACAGTTCTCCATGACCTTTGTCATCACAATGCTCTATGTCGCTTTTCATGACAATTCTCAATGACCACTTTAATCACTATGCTCGCTGACCATTTTCATGACATTTCTCTATTGTCATTACAATTCCCCACGGCCCCTTTCTTCACAATGCTCCATGATGCCTGTCATAAAAATGCTCCATGGCTTTTGTTATCACAATGCTCCAGGACCAGTTTCATCACAGTACTCCATCCCCCTTGTCATCACAGTGCACAATGAAACCTTTCATTACAATGTTCCATGACACTTGTCATCACAATGCTCCATGGCCTTTATCGTCACAATGCTGCCAGGCACTTTTCATCACGACGTTCCATGAAAACTTTCATCACATGGCTCCATGACCATTGTCATCACAATAGTCCATACCCTTGTCAACACAATGTTGCATAATCCCTGTCATCACAATTCTCCATGACTGCTGTCATCACAATAATCCAGGACAAGTTTCATAACAATGCCTCATGGCCCCAGTCATCACAGTGCTCCATGATACCTTTCATCACAATTCCTAGATGATCAATGTCATCACAATGCCCCATGACACCTGTCATCACAATTCGCTATGACCCTTGTCATCACAATACTCGATGAACCGTGTCAGCACAGTGTTCCAGGACACATGTCATCACAATGATCCATGACTCCTTTCCTCACAGTGCTGCAGTACCCTTTTCACCATAATGCTCCGTGCCATTGTCAGCACAATGCTCCTTGGACCCTGTCATCAAAATGCCCCATCCCCTTTTCATCACAATGCTCCAGATGTCCTATCATTACAATGCTCCATGCCCGTGTCAACACAATGCTCCATGACCCCTGTCATCAAAATGCTTTATGAACCTTGTTATCAGAATGTTCCATGACCCCTGTCATCAAAATGATCCATGACCGTTGTCATCACAATGCTGCATGATACCTTTCATCCCAATTCTCTGTGACCGCTGTCATCACAATGCTCCTGGACAATTTTCATCACAATGCTCCATGGCCCCTGTCATCACAGTGCCCCATAACCGCTGTAATCACAATGCACCATGAGCCTGTCATCACAATGCTGCATGACTCCTGTCATCACATTTTTCCATGGCCTATGTATTCACAATGCACCATGGACCCTATAATCACACTGCCGCATGTTCCCTTTCAACACAATGCTCCATGACCCCTCTCATCACAAAGTTCCATGAAAATTGTCATCAAAATGCTCCATGACCCCGGTCACCACAAGGTTCCCTGCCCTTGTCATCACAATGCTCCTTGACGCTTGTAATCACAATGCTCCATGACCCTTGTAATCACAATGGTACATGGCCTTGTCATTACAATGCTCCATGGCCTCTGTCATCACCATGCTCCATGGTCTTTCTCATCACAATGCTCTATGACCCCTGTCATCACAATGCTTGATGACCATTGTCATCACAATGCTCCAAGGCCCGTGTCATCACAATGCCTCATGGTCTTTGTAATCATAATGCTCAATGACCCCTCTCATCACAATGCTCCATGCCGTTGTCATCACAATGCTCCATGGCCCCTGTAATCACAATGCTCCATGCCCTCGTCATCACAATGCTCCAGAACTCTTGGCATCATAATGCTCCATTCCCGTGTCATCCCATTGCTCAATGACACTTGTCATCAAAATGTTCCTTGGCCTTTGTCATCACAGTGCTCCATGATACCTTTAATCAAAATTCTTCATGACCACTGTCATCACAATGCAAGATGACCAATCTCATCACAATGCCCCATGACACGTGTCATCACAATTCGCCTTGGCCCTTCTCATCTCAATGCTGTATGAACCGTGTCATCACTAGGTTCCAGGACCCTTGTCATCACAATGCTCCATGAACTCTCTTATCTCAATGTTCCATGGCCTTTGTAGTCACAATGCTCCATTGTCCGGATAATCGCGTTGCTCCATGATCTGTGTCAGCACAGTATTTCATGACACTTGTCTTCACAATGTTCCATGATCCCTGTAATCAAAATGATCCCTGCCAATGTCATCACAATGTTCCATGTCTCCTGTAATCACAATGCTCCATGCCCAGGTCATCACAATGCTCCAGGTATGTTGTCATCACCATGCTTCATGCCCCGTGTCATCACAATGCTCCATGAATCTTGTCTTCACACTGCTCTATGGCCTTTGTCATCACAATGCTCCGTGACCCCTGTCAACACAATGCCTGATGACCCCTGTCATCAAAATGCTAAATGGCACTTGTCATCACAATGCTCTATGTCACCTGTCATCACTCTTCTCCATGTCACTTGTTATCACAATGCTCCATGGCCCCTGTAATCCCAGTACTCCATGACCCCTTTCATTACAATGCCCAATGCTACCTCTCATCACAATTCTCCATGGCATTCGTCATCACGATGCACCATGACACCTGTCATCACAATGCTCCATGACACTTGTCATCACAGCGCCCGATGGCCCTTGTCATCACAATGTTCCTTGGTGCTATTCATCGCAATGCTCCATGACAACTTTCATCAAAATACTCCAAGATTTGTTTCATCACAATGCTCCATGGCCCTTGTCATTACAAATCCACATGATCCCTTTCATGACAATTCTCCATGGCAACTTACATAAAAATGCTCCATGCCCCTGTCATCACAATGCCCAATGATACCTGTTTTTACAATGATCCATGTCCCTTGTCATCACAAGGCTCCATGTCCCTTGTATTCACAATGCCCCATGACCCCTGTCATCACAATGCTCCATGGCCCTTGTCATCACAATGCTCCATGAAACATTTCCTCACAATGCTCCAGTACGCCTTTCATCCAAATTCCCCATGGCCACTGTCATCACAATTCTCCATGACCCCTGTCATCGTAATGGTCCATGACCCGCTTCATCTCAATGCCCCATGACCCCTGTCATCACAAACCTCCATGCCCTTGTCATCACAAGGCTCCAGAACACTTGTCATTATAATGCTCCATGTCCGTTTCATCACCATGCTCCATGACACTTGTCATCACAATGCTCCATGGCCCCTCTCATTACTGTGCTCCATAATAACTTTAATCACATTTCTAGATGACCACTGCCATCACAATGCCCCATGACATTGTCATCACAATTCGCCATGACCATTGTCATCACAATGCTCCATGAACCATGACATCAGAGGGTCCCAGGACACTTGTCATCACAATGATCCATTACCATTTTCATCACAATGCTCCATGACCACTGTCATCTCAATGCCCCAAGGCCTTTGTATTCAAAATGCTCCATGGCCCCTGTAATCACAGTGCTCCATAACACCTTTCATCATAATGCTCCATGACCACTGCCATCTCAATGCCTCATGACGCCTGTCATCACAATTCTCCAAGGCCCCTTTCATCACAATGCTCCATGACACTTGTCATCACATTGCTCCATAACACCTGTCATCACACTGTTCCCGGCCCATATCATCACAATGCTCCATGTCCCCTATAATCACAATGCTCCATGCCTTTTTCCTCACAATGCTCCAGGATTCTTGTCAACACAATGTTCCATGACCGTGGCATCACAATGCTCCATGGCCCTTGTCATCACAATGCTCCAGAATTCTTGTCATCACAATGTTCCATGACCGTGTCATCACAATGCTACATGACCCTGGTCTTCACAGTTCTCCATGACCTTTGTCATCACAATGCTCTATGTCGCTTTTCATGACAATTCTCAATGACCACTTTAATCATTATGCTCGCTGACCATTTTCATGACATTTCTCTATTGTCATTACAATTCCCCACGGCCCCTTTCTTCACAATGCTCCATGATGCCTGTCACAAAAATACTCCATGGCTTTTGTTATCACAATGCTCCAGGACCAGTTTCATCACAGTACTCCATCCCCCTTGTCATCACAGTGCACAATGAAACCTTTCATTACAATGTTCCATGACACTTGTCATCACAATGCTCCATGGCCTTTATCGTCACAATGCTGCCAGGCACTTTTCATCACGACGTTCCATGAAAACTTTCATCACATGGCTCCATGACCATTGTCATCACAATAGTCCATACCCTTGTCAACACAATGTTGCATAATCCCTGTCATCACAATTCTCCATGACTGCTGTCATCACAATAATCCAGGACAAGTTTCATAACAATGCCTCATGGCCCCAGTCATCACAGTGCTCCATGATACCTTTCATCACAATTCCTAGATGATCAATGTCATCACAATGCCCCATGACACCTGTCATCACAATTCGCTATGACCCTTGTCATCACAATACTCGATGAACCGTGTCAGCACAGTGTTCCAGGACACATGTCATCACAATGATCCATGACTACTTTCATCACAATGCTCCAATACACCTGTCATCACAATGCTCCATGGCCCCTGTTATCATATTGCTCCATGATCTCTTTCATCACAATGCTCCATGACCACTGTCATCACCATGCCTCATGATGCCTGTCATCTCAATGCTCCATGGCCCCTTTCATCACAATGCTCCATGAACACAGTCATCACAATGTACCCTTCCCTTTTCATCACAATGCTCCATGGGCCCTGTCATCACAATGCTCCATTCCCTTGTCATCAAAATGCTCCAGAACTCTTGTCATCATAATGCTCCATGCCAATGTCATCAAAATGCCCCATGACACTTGTCATCACAATGCTCCATGGCCTTTGTCATCACAGTGTTCCATGGCCACTGTCATCACAATGCTCCATGCCCTTGTCATCAAAATTCTCCAGAACTCTTGTCATCATAATGCTCCATGCCAATGTCATCAAAATGCCACTTGACACTTGTCATCACAATGCTCCATGGCCTTTGTCATCACAATGTTCCATGGTCCCTTTAATCACAGTGCTCCCTGATACCTTTCATCACAATTCTAGATGACCACTGTCATCACAATGCCCCATGACTGATGTCATCACAATTCGCATGGTCCTTGTCATCACAATGCTCCATGAACCGTGTCATCACAAGGTTCCAGGACACTTGTCATCACAATGATCCATGATCACTTTCATCACAATGCTCCATGAAACCTGTCATCTCAATGCTCCATAGCCTTTGTATTCACAATGCTCCATGGCCCCTGTAATCACAGTGCTCCATAACACCTTTCATCATAATGCTCCATGACCACTGCCATCTCAATGCCTCATGACGCCTGTCATCACAATTCTCCAAGGCCCCTTTCATCACAATGCTCCATGACACTTGTCATCACATTGCTCCATAACACCTGTCATCACACTGTTCCCGGCCCATATCATCACAATGCTCCATGTCCCCTATAATCACAATGCTCCATGCCTTTTTCCTCACAATGCTCCAGGATTCTTGTCAACACAATGTTCCATGACCGTGGCATCACAATGTTCCATGGCCCTTGTCATCACAATGCTCCAGAATTCTTGTCATCACAATGTTCCATGACCGTGTCATCACAATGCTACATGACCCTGGTCTTCACAGTTCTCCATGACCTTTGTCATCACAATGCTCTATGTCGCTTTTCATGACAATTCTCAATGACCACTTTAATCACTATGCTCGCTGACCATTTTCATGACATTTCTCTATTGTCATTACAATTCCCCACGGCCCCTTTCTTCACAATGCTCCATGATGCCTGTCATAAAAATGCTCCATGGCTTTTGTTATCACAATGCTCCAGGACCAGTTTCATCACAGTACTCCATCCCCCTTGTCATCACAGTGCACAATGAAACCTTTCATTACAATGTTCCATGACACTTGTCATCACAATGCTCCATGGCCTTTATCGTCACAATGCTGCCAGGCACTTTTCATCACGACGTTCCATGAAAACTTTCATCACATGGCTCCATGACCATTGTCATCACAATAGTCCATACCCTTGTCAACACAATGTTGCATAATCCCTGTCATCACAATTCTCCATGACTGCTGTCATCACAATAATCCAGGACAAGTTTCATAACAATGCCTCATGGCCCCAGTCATCACAGTGCTCCATGATACCTTTCATCACAATTCCTAGATGATCAATGTCATCACAATGCCCCATGACACCTGTCATCACAATTCGCTATGACCCTTGTCATCACAATACTCGATGAACCGTGTCAGCACAGTGTTCCAGGACACATGTCATCACAATGATCCATGACTCCTTTCCTCACAGTGCTGCAGTACCCTTTTCACCATAATGCTCCGTGCCATTGTCAGCACAATGCTCCTTGGACCCTGTCATCAAAATGCCCCATCCCCTTTTCATCACAATGCTCCAGATGTCCTATCATTACAATGCTCCATGCCCGTGTCAACACAATGCTCCATGACCCCTGTCATCAAAATGCTTTATGAACCTTGTTATCAGAATGTTCCATGACCCCTGTCATCAAAATGATCCATGACCGTTGTCATCACAATGCTGCATGATACCTTTCATCCCAATTCTCTGTGACCGCTGTCATCACAATGCTCCTGGACAATTTTCATCACAATGCTCCATGGCCCCTGTCATCACAGTGCCCCATAACCGCTGTAATCACAATGCACCATGAGCCTGTCATCACAATGCTGCATGACTCCTGTCATCACATTTTTCCATGGCCTATGTATTCACAATGCACCATGGACCCTATAATCACACTGCTGCATGTTCCCTTTCAACACAATGCTCCATGACCCCTCTCATCACAAAGTTCCATGAAAATTGTCATCAAAATGCTCCATGACCCCGGTCACCACAAGGTTCCCTGCCCTTGTCATCACAATGCTCCTTGACGCTTGTAATCACAATGCTCCATGACCCTTGTAATCACAATGGTACATGGCCTTGTCATTACAATGCTCCATGGCCTCTGTCATCACCATGCTCCATGGTCTTTCTCATCACAATGCTCTATGACCCCTGTCATCACAATGCTTGATGACCATTGTCATCACAATGCTCCAAGGCCCGTGTCATCACAATGCCTCATGGTCTTTGTAATCATAATGCTCAATGACCCCTCTCATCACAATGCTCCATGCTGTTGTCATCACAATGCTCCATGGCCCCTGTAATCACAATGCTCCATGCCCTCGTCATCACAATGCTCCAGAACTCTTGGCATCATAATGCTCCATTCCCGTGTCATCCCATTGCTCAATGACACTTGTCATCAAAATGTTCCTTGGCCTTTGTCATCACAGTGCTCCATGATACCTTTAATCAAAATTCTTCATGACCACTGTCATCACAATGCAAGATGACCAATCTCATCACAATGCCCCATGACACGTGTCATCACAATTCGCCTTGGCCCTTCTCATCTCAATGCTGTATGAACCGTGTCATCACTAGGTTCCAGGACCCTTGTCATCACAATGCTCCATGAACTCTCTTATCTCAATGTTCCATGGCCTTTGTAGTCACAATGCTCCATTGTCCGGATAATCGCGTTGCTCCATGATCTGTGTCAGCATAGTATTTCATGACACTTGTCTTCACAATGTTCCATGATCCCTGTAATCAAAATGATCCCTGCCAATGTCATCACAATGTTCCATGTCTCCTGTAATCACAATGCTCCATGCCCAGGTCATCACAATGCTCCAGGTATGTTGTCATCACCATGCTTCATGCCCCGTGTCATCACAATGCTCCATGAATCTTGTCTTCACACTGCTCTATGGCCTTTGTCATCACAATGCTCCGTGACCCCTGTCAACACAATGCCTGATGACCCCTGTCATCAAAATGCTAAATGGCACTTGTCATCACAATGCTCTATGTCACCTGTCATCACTCTTCTCCATGTCACTTGTTATCACAATGCTCCATGGCCCCTGTAATCCCAGTACTCCATGACCCCTTTCATTACAATGCCCAATGCTACCTCTCATCACAATTCTCCATGGCATTCGTCATCACGATGCACCATGACACCTGTCATCACAATGCTCCATGACACTTGTCATCACAGCGCCCGATGGCCCTTGTCATCACAATGTTCCTTGGTGCTTTTCATCGCAATGCTCCATGACAACTTTCATCAAAATACTCCAAGATTTGTTTCATCACAATGCTCCATGGCCCTTGTCATTACAAATCCACATGATCCCTTTCATGACAATTCTCCATGGCAACTTACATAAAAATGCTCCATGCCCCTGTCATCACAATGCCCAATGATACCTGTTTTTACAATGATCCATGTCCCTTGTCATCACAAGGCTCCATGTCCCTTGTATTCACAATGCCCCATGACCCCTGTCATCACAATGCTCCATGGCCCTTGTCATCACAATGCTCCATGAAACATTTCCTCACAATGCTCCAGTACGCCTTTCATCCAAATTCCCCATGGCCACTGTCATCACAATTCTCCATGACCCCTGTCATCGTAATGGTCCATGACCCGCTTCATCTCAATGCCCCATGACCCCTGTCATCACAAACCTCCATGCCCTTGTCATCACAAGGCTCCAGAACCCTTGTCATTATAATGCTCCATGTCCGTTTCATCACCATGCTCCATGACACTTGTCATCACAATGCTCCATGGCCCCTCTCATTACTGTGCTCCATAATAACTTTAATCACATTTCTAGATGACCACTGCCATCACAATGCCCCATGACATTGTCATCACAATTCGCCATGACCATTGTCATCACAATGCTCCATGAACCATGTCATCAGAGGGTCCCAGGACACTTGTCATCACAATGATCCATTACCATTTTCATCACAATGCTCCATGACCACTGTCATCTCAATGCTCCAAGGCCTTTGTATTCAAAATGCTCCATGGCCCCTGTAATCACAGTGCTCCATAACACCTTTCATCATAATGCTCCATGACCACTGCCATCTCAATGCCTCATGACGCCTGTCATCACAATTCTCCAAGGCCCCTTTCATCACAATGCTCCATGACACTTGTCATCACATTGCTCCATAACACCTGTCATCACACTGTTCCCGGCCCATATCATCACAATGCTCCATGTCCCCTATAATCACAATGCTCCATGCCTTTTTCCTCACAATGCTCCAGGATTCTTGTCAACACAATGTTCCATGACCGTGGCATCACAATGCTCCATGGCCCTTGTCATCACAATGCTCCAGAATTCTTGTCATCACAATGTTCCATGACCGTGTCATCACAATGCTACATGACCCTGGTCTTCACAGTTCTCCATGACCTTTGTCATCACAATGCTCTATGTCGCTTTTCATGACAATTCTCAATGACCACTTTAATCACTATGCTCGCTGACCATTTTCATGACATTTCTCTATTGTCATTACAATTCCCCACGGCCCCTTTCTTCACAATGCTCCATGATGCCTGTCATAAAAATGCTCCATGGCTTTTGTTATCACAATGCTCCAGGACCAGTTTCATCACAGTACTCCATCCCCCTTGTCATCACAGTGCACAATGAAACCTTTCATTACAATGTTCCATGACACTTGTCATCACAATGCTCCATGGCCTTTATCGTCACAATGCTGCCAGGCACTTTTCATCACGACGTTCCATGAAAACTTTCATCACATGGCTCCATGACCATTGTCATCACAATAGTCCATACCCTTGTCAACACAATGTTGCATAATCCCTGTCATCACAATTCTCCATGACTGCTGTCATCACAATAATCCAGGACAAGTTTCATAACAATGCCTCATGGCCCCAGTCATCACAGTGCTCCATGATACCTTTCATCACAATTCCTAGATGATCAATGTCATCACAATGCCCCATGACACCTGTCATCACAATTCGCTATGACCCTTGTCATCACAATACTCGATGAACCGTGTCAGCACAGTGTTCCAGGACACATGTCATCACAATGATCCATGACTCCTTTCCTCACAGTGCTGCAGTACCCTTTTCACCATAATGCTCCGTGCCATTGTCAGCACAATGCTCCTTGGACCCTGTCATCAAAATGCCCCATCCCCTTTTCATCACAATGCTCCAGATGTCCTATCATTACAATGCTCCATGCCCGTGTCAACACAATGCTCCATGACCCCTGTCATCAAAATGCTTTATGAACCTTGTTATCAGAATGTTCCATGACCCCTGTCATCAAAATGATCCATGACCGTTGTCATCACAATGCTGCATGATACCTTTCATCCCAATTCTCTGTGACCGCTGTCATCACAATGCTCCTGGACAATTTTCATCACAATGCTCCATGGCCCCTGTCATCACAGTGCCCCATAACCGCTGTAATCACAATGCACCATGAGCCTGTCATCACAATGCTGCATGACTCCTGTCATCACATTTTTCCATGGCCTATGTATTCACAATGCACCATGGACCCTATAATCACACTGCCGCATGTTCCCTTTCAACACAATGCTCCATGACCCCTCTCATCACAAAGTTCCATGAAAATTGTCATCAAAATGCTCCATGACCCCGGTCACCACAAGGTTCCCTGCCCTTGTCATCACAATGCTCCTTGACGCTTGTAATCACAATGCTCCATGACCCTTGTAATCACAATGGTACATGGCCTTGTCATTACAATGCTCCATGGCCTCTGTCATCACCATGCTCCATGGTCTTTCTCATCACAATGCTCTATGACCCCTGTCATCACAATGCTTGATGACCATTGTCATCACAATGCTCCAAGGCCCGTGTCATCACAATGCCTCATGGTCTTTGTAATCATAATGCTCAATGACCCCTCTCATCACAATGCTCCATGCCGTTGTCATCACAATGCTCCATGGCCCCTGTAATCACAATGCTCCATGCCCTCGTCATCACAATGCTCCAGAACTCTTGGCATCATAATGCTCCATTCCCGTGTCATCCCATTGCTCAATGACACTTGTCATCAAAATGTTCCTTGGCCTTTGTCATCACAGTGCTCCATGATACCTTTAATCAAAATTCTTCATGACCACTGTCATCACAATGCAAGATGACCAATCTCATCACAATGCCCCATGACACGTGTCATCACAATTCGCCTTGGCCCTTCTCATCTCAATGCTGTATGAACCGTGTCATCACTAGGTTCCAGGACCCTTGTCATCACAATGCTCCATGAACTCTCTTATCTCAATGTTCCATGGCCTTTGTAGTCACAATGCTCCATTGTCCGGATAATCGCGTTGCTCCATGATCTGTGTCAGCACAGTATTTCATGACACTTGTCTTCACAATGTTCCATGATCCCTGTAATCAAAATGATCCCTGCCAATGTCATCACAATGTTCCATGTCTCCTGTAATCACAATGCTCCATGCCCAGGTCATCACAATGCTCCAGGTATGTTGTCATCACCATGCTTCATGCCCCGTGTCATCACAATGCTCCATGAATCTTGTCTTCACACTGCTCTATGGCCTTTGTCATCACAATGCTCCGTGACCCCTGTCAACACAATGCCTGATGACCCCTGTCATCAAAATGCTAAATGGCACTTGTCATCACAATGCTCTATGTCACCTGTCATCACTCTTCTCCATGTCACTTGTTATCACAATGCTCCATGGCCCCTGTAATCCCAGTACTCCATGACCCCTTTCATTACAATGCCCAATGCTACCTCTCATCACAATTCTCCATGGCATTCGTCATCACGATGCACCATGACACCTGTCATCACAATGCTCCATGACACTTGTCATCACAGCACCCGATGGCCCTTGTCATCACAATGTTCCTTGGTGCTATTCATCGCAATGCTCCATGACAACTTTCATCAAAATACTCCAAGATTTGTTTCATCACAATGCTCCATGGCCCTTGTCATTACAAATCCACATGATCCCTTTCATGACAATTCTCCATGGCAACTTACATAAAAATGCTCCATGCCCCTGTCATCACAATGCCCAATGATACCTGTTTTTACAATGATCCATGTCCCTTGTCATCACAAGGCTCCATGTCCCTTGTATTCACAATGCCCCATGACCCCTGTCATCACAATGCTCCATGGCCCTTGTCATCACAATGCTCCATGAAACATTTCCTCACAATGCTCCAGTACGCCTTTCATCCAAATTCCCCATGGCCACTGTCATCACAATTCTCCATGACCCCTGTCATCGTAATGGTCCATGACCCGCTTCATCTCAATGCCCCATGACCCCTGTCATCACAAACCTCCATGCCCTTGTCATCACAAGGCTCCAGAACACTTGTCATTATAATGCTCCATGTCCGTTTCATCACCATGCTCCATGACACTTGTCATCACAATGCTCCATGGCCCCTCTCATTACTGTGCTCCATAATAACTTTAATCACATTTCTAGATGACCACTGCCATCACAATGCCCCATGACATTGTCATCACAATTCGCCATGACCATTGTCATCACAATGCTCCATGAACCATGACATCAGAGGGTCCCAGGACACTTGTCATCACAATGATCCATTACCATTTTCATCACAATGCTCCATGACCACTGTCATCTCAATGCCCCAAGGCCTTTGTATTCAAAATGCTCCATGGCCCCTGTAATCACAGTGCTCCATAACACCTTTCATCATAATGCTCCATGACCACTGCCATCTCAATGCCTCATGACGCCTGTCATCACAATTCTCCAAGGCCCCTTTCATCACAATGCTCCATGACACTTGTCATCACATTGCTCCATAACACCTGTCATCACACTGTTCCCGGCCCATATCATCACAATGCTCCATGTCCCCTATAATCACAATGCTCCATGCCTTTTTCCTCACAATGCTCCAGGATTCTTGTCAACACAATGTTCCATGACCGTGGCATCACAATGCTCCATGGCCCTTGTCATCACAATGCTCCAGAATTCTTGTCATCACAATGTTCCATGACCGTGTCATCACAATGCTACATGACCCTGGTCTTCACAGTTCTCCATGACCTTTGTCATCACAATGCTCTATGTCGCTTTTCATGACAATTCTCAATGACCACTTTAATCATTATGCTCGCTGACCATTTTCATGACATTTCTCTATTGTCATTACAATTCACCACGGCCCCTTTCTTCACAATGCTCCATGATGCCTGTCACAAAAATACTCCATGGCTTTTGTTATCACAATGCTCCAGGACCAGTTTCATCACAGTACTCCATCCCCCTTGTCATCACAGTGCACAATGAAACCTTTCATTACAATGTTCCATGACACTTGTCATCACAATGCTCCATGGCCTTTATCGTCACAATGCTGCCAGGCACTTTTCATCACGACGTTCCATGAAAACTTTCATCACATGGCTCCATGACCATTGTCATCACAATAGTCCATACCCTTGTCAACACAATGTTGCATAATCCCTGTCATCACAATTCTCCATGACTGCTGTCATCACAATAATCCAGGACAAGTTTCATAACAATGCCTCATGGCCCCAGTCATCACAGTGCTCCATGATACCTTTCATCACAATTCCTAGATGATCAATGTCATCACAATGCCCCATGACACCTGTCATCACAATTCGCTATGACCCTTGTCATCACAATACTCGATGAACCGTGTCAGCACAGTGTTCCAGGACACATGTCATCACAATGATCCATGACTACTTTCATCACAATGCTCCAATACACCTGTCATCACAATGCTCCATGGCCCCTGTTATCATATTGCTCCATGATCTCTTTCATCACAATGCTCCATGACCACTGTCATCACCATGCCTCATGATGCCTGTCATCTCAATGCTCCATGGCCCCTTTCATCACAATGCTCCATGAACACAGTCATCACAATGTACCCTTCCCTTTTCATCACAATGCTCCATGGGCCCTGTCATCACAATGCTCCATTCCCTTGTCATCAAAATGCTCCAGAACTCTTGTCATCATAATGCTCCATGCCAATGTCATCAAAATGCCCCATGACACTTGTCATCACAATGCTCCATGGCCTTTGTCATCACAGTGTTCCATGGCCACTGTCATCACAATGCTCCATGCCCTTGTCATCAAAATTCTCCAGAACTCTTGTCATCATAATGCTCCATGCCAATGTCATCAAAATGCCACTTGACACTTGTCATCACAATGCTCCATGGCCTTTGTCATCACAATGTTCCATGGTCCCTTTAATCACAGTGCTCCCTGATACCTTTCATCACAATTCTAGATGACCACTGTCATCACAATGCCCCATGACTGATGTCATCACAATTCGCATGGTCCTTGTCATCACAATGCTCCATGAACCGTGTCATCACAAGGTTCCAGGACACTTGTCATCACAATGATCCATGATCACTTTCATCACAATGCTCCATGAAACCTGTCATCTCAATGCTCCATAGCCTTTGTATTCACAATGCTCCATGGCCCCTGTAATCACAGTGCTCCATAACACCTTTCATCATAATGCTCCATGACCACTGCCATCTCAATGCCTCATGACGCCTGTCATCACAATTCTCCAAGGCCCCTTTCATCACAATGCTCCATGACACTTGTCATCACATTGCTCCATAACACCTGTCATCACACTCTTCCCGGCCCATATCATCACAATGCTCCATGTCCCCTATAATCACAATGCTCCATGCCTTTTTCCTCACAATGCTCCAGGATTCTTGTCAACACAATGTTCCATGACCGTGGCATCACAATGTTCCATGGCCCTTGTCATCACAATGCTCCAGAATTCTTGTCATCACAATGTTCCATGACCGTGTCATCACAATGCTACATGACCCTGGTCTTCACAGTTCTCCATGACCTTTGTCATCACAATGCTCTATGTCGCTTTTCATGACAATTCTCAATGACCACTTTAATCACTATGCTCGCTGACCATTTTCATGACATTTCTCTATTGTCATTACAATTCCCCACGGCCCCTTTCTTCACAATGCTCCATGATGCCTGTCATAAAAATGCTCCATGGCTTTTGTTATCACAATGCTCCAGGACCAGTTTCATCACAGTACTCCATCCCCCTTGTCATCACAGTGCACAATGAAACCTTTCATTACAATGTTCCATGACACTTGTCATCACAATGCTCCATGGCCTTTATCGTCACAATGCTGCCAGGCACTTTTCATCACGACGTTCCATGAAAACTTTCATCACATGGCTCCATGACCATTGTCATCACAATAGTCCATACCCTTGTCAACACAATGTTGCATAATCCCTGTCATCACAATTCTCCATGACTGCTGTCATCACAATAATCCAGGACAAGTTTCATAACAATGCCTCATGGCCCCAGTCATCACAGTGCTCCATGATACCTTTCATCACAATTCCTAGATGATCAATGTCATCACAATGCCCCATGACACCTGTCATCACAATTCGCTATGACCCTTGTCATCACAATACTCGATGAACCGTGTCAGCACAGTGTTCCAGGACACATGTCATCACAATGATCCATGACTCCTTTCCTCACAGTGCTGCAGTACCCTTTTCACCATAATGCTCCGTGCCATTGTCAGCACAATGCTCCTTGGACCCTGTCATCAAAATGCCCCATCCCCTTTTCATCACAATGCTCCAGATGTCCTATCATTACAATGCTCCATGCCCGTGTCAACACAATGCTCCATGACCCCTGTCATCAAAATGCTTTATGAACCTTGTTATCAGAATGTTCCATGACCCCTGTCATCAAAATGATCCATGACCGTTGTCATCACAATGCTGCATGATACCTTTCATCCCAATTCTCTGTGACCGCTGTCATCACAATGCTCCTGGACAATTTTCATCACAATGCTCCATGGCCCCTGTCATCACAGTGCCCCATAACCGCTGTAATCACAATGCACCATGAGCCTGTCATCACAATGCTGCATGACTCCTGTCATCACATTTTTCCATGGTCTATGTATTCACAATGCACCATGGACCCTATAATCACACTGCTGCATGTTCCCTTTCAACACAATGGTCCATGACCCCTCTCATCACAAAGTTCCATGAAAATTGTCATCAAAATGCTCCATGACCCCGGTCACCACAAGGTTCCCTGCCCTTGTCATCACAATGCTCCTTGACGCTTGTAATCACAATGCTCCATGACCCTTGTAATCACAATGGTACATGGCCTTGTCATTACAATGCTCCATGGCCTCTGTCATCACCATGCTCCATGGTCTTTCTCATCACAATGCTCTATGACCCCTGTCATCACAATGCTTGATGACCATTGTCATCACAATGCTCCAAGGCCCGTGTCATCACAATGCCTCATGGTCTTTGTAATCATAATGCTCAATGACCCCTCTCATCACAATGCTCCATGCCGTTGTCATCACAATGCTCCATGGCCCCTGTAATCACAATGCTCCATGCCCTCGTCATCACAATGCTCCAGAACTCTTGGCATCATAATGCTCCATTCCCGTGTCATCCCATTGCTCAATGACACTTGTCATCAAAATGTTCCTTGGCCTTTGTCATCACAGTGCTCCATGATACCTTTAATCAAAATTCTTCATGACCACTGTCATCACAATGCAAGATGACCAATCTCATCACAATGCCCCATGACACGTGTCATCACAATTCGCCTTGGCCCTTCTCATCTCAATGCTGTATGAACCGTGTCATCACTAGGTTCCAGGACCCTTGTCATCACAATGCTCCATGAACTCTCTTATCTCAATGTTCCATGGCCTTTGTAGTCACAATGCTCCATTGTCCGGATAATCGCGTTGCTCCATGATCTGTGTCAGCACAGTATTTCATGACACTTGTCTTCACAATGTTCCATGATCCCTGTAATCAAAATGATCCCTGCCAATGTCATCACAATGTTCCATGTCTCCTGTAATCACAATGCTCCATGCCCAGGTCATCACAATGCTCCAGGTATGTTGTCATCACCATGCTTCATGCCCCGTGTCATCACAATGCTCCATGAATCTTGTCTTCACAATGCTCTATGGCCTTTGTCATCACAATGCTCCTTGACCCCTGTCAACACAATGCCTGATGACCCCTGTCATCAAAATGCTAAATGGCACTTGTCATCACAATGCTCTATGTCACCTGTCATCACTCTTCTCCATGTCACTTGTTATCACAATGCTCCATGGCCCCTGTAATCCCAGTACTCCATGACCCCTTTCATTACAATGCCCAATGCTACCTCTCATCACAATTCTCCATGGCATTCGTCATCACGATGCACCATGACACCTGTCATCACAATGCTCCATGACACTTGTCATCACAGCGCCCGATGGCCCTTGTCATCACAATGTTCCTTGGTGCTTTTCATCGCAATGCTCCATGACAACTTTCATCAAAATACTCCAAGATTTGTTTCATCACAATGCTCCATGGCCCTTGTCATTACAAATCCACATGATCCCTTTCATCACAATTCTCCATGGCAACTTACATAAAAATGCTCCATGCCCCTGTCATCACAATGCCCAATGATACCTGTTTTTACAATGATCCATGTCCCTTGTCATCACAAGGCTCCATGTCCCTTGTATTCACAATGCCCCATGACCCCTGTCATCACAAACCTCCATGCCCTTGTCATCACAAGGCTCCAGAACTCTTGTCATTATAATGCTCCATGTCCGTTTCATCACCATGCTCCATGACACTTGTCATCACAATGCTCCATGGCCCCTCTCATTACTGTGCTCCATAATAACTTTAATCACATTTCTAGATGACCACTGCCATCACAATGCCCCATGACATTGTCATCACAATTCGCCATGACCATTGTCATCACAATGCTCCATGAACCATGTCATCAGAGGGTCCCAGGACACTTGTCATCACAATGATCCATTACCATTTTCATCACAATGCTCCATGACCACTGTCATCTCAATGCTCCAAGGCCTTTGTATTCAAAATGCTCCATGGCCCCTGTAATCACAGTGCTCCATAACACCTTTCATCATAATGCTCCATGACCACTGCCATCTCAATGCCTCATGACGCCTGTCATCACAATTCTCCAAGGCCCCTTTCATCACAATGCTCCATGACACTTGTCATCACATTGCTCCATAACACCTGTCATCACAGTGTTCCCGGCCCATATCATCACAATGCTCCATGTCCCCTATAATCACAATGCTCCATGCCTTTTTCCTCACAATGCTCCAGGATTCTTGTCAACACAATGTTCCATGACCGTGGCATCACAATGCTCCATGGCCCTTGTCATCACAATGCTCCAGAATTCTTGTCATCACAATGTTCCATGACCGTGTCATCACAATGCTACATGACCCTGGTCTTCACAGTTCTCCATGACCTTTGTCATCACAATGCTCTATGTCGCTTTTCATGACAATTCTCAATGACCACTTTAATCACTATGCTCGCTGACCATTTTCATGACATTTCTCTATTGTCATTACAATTCCCCACGGCCCCTTTCTTCACAATGCTCCATGATGCCTGTCATAAAAATGCTCCATGGCTTTTGTTATCACAATGCTCCAGGACCAGTTTCATCACAGTACTCCTTCCCCCTTGTCATCACAGTGCACAATGAAACCTTTCATTACAATGTTCCATGACACTTGTCATCACAATGCTCCATGGCCTTTATCGTCACAATGCTGCCAGGCACTTTTCATCACGACGTTCCATGAAAACTTTCATCACATGGCTCCATGACCATTGTCATCACAATAGTCCATACCCTTGTCAACACAATGTTGCATAATCCCTGTCATCACAATTCTCCATGACTGCTGTCATCACAATAATCCAGGACAAGTTTCATAACAATGCCTCATGGCCCCAGTCATCACAGTGCTCCATGATACCTTTCATCACAATTCCTAGATGATCAATGTCATCACAATGCCCCATGACACCTGTCATCACAATTCGCTATGACCCTTGTCATCACAATACTCGATGAACCGTGTCAGCACAGTGTTCCAGGACACATGTCATCACAATGATCCATGACTACTTTCATCACAATGCTCCAATACACCTGTCATCACAATGCTCCATGGCCCCTGTTATCATATTGCTCCATGATCTCTTTCATCACAATGCTCCATGACCACTGTCATCACCATGCCTCATGACGCCTGTCATCTCAATGCTCCATGGCCCCTTTCATCACAATGCTCCATGAACCCAGTCATCACAATGTACCCTGCCCTTTTCATCACAATGCTCCATGGGCCCTGTCATCACAATGCTCCATGCCCTTGTCATGAAAATGCTCAAGAACTCTTGTCATCATAATGCTCCATGCCAATGTCATCAAAATGCCCCATGACACTTGTCATCACAATGCTCCATGGCCTTTGTCATCACAATGTTCCATGGTCCCTTTAATCACAGTGCTCCCTGATACCTTTCATCACAATTCTAGATGACCAGTGTCATCACAATGCCCCATGACTGATGTCATCACAATTCGCATGGTCCTTGTCATCACAATGCTCCATGAACCGTGTCATCACAAGGTTCCAGGACACTTGTCATCACAATGATCCATGATCACTTTCATCACAATGCTCTATGAAACCTGTCATCTCAATGCTCCATAGCCTTTGTATTCACAATGCTCCATGGCCCCTGTAATCACAGTGCTCTATGACCCATTTCATCACAATGCTCCAAGACCGCTGTCATCACAATGCCCCATGACGCCTGCCATCACAAATCTCCAAGGCCTCTCTTACCAGAAAGCTCCATGATCCCGGTCAGCACAATGTTCCATGACACTTTTCATCACAATGCTCCATGACCCCTGTCATCACAAAGTTCTCTGCCCATATCATCACAATGCTCCTTGTCACCTTTAATCACAATGCTCCATGCCCTTTCATCACAATGCTCCAGAATTCTTGTTATCGCAATGATCCTTGACCATGTCATTACAATGCTCCATGACCCTTGTCATCACAAAGCTCCATGACCCCTGTCATCACAATGATCCATGACTCCTTTCCTCACAGTGCTGCAGTACCCTTTTCACCATGATGCTCCGTGCCATTGTCAGCACAATGCTCCTTGGACCCTGTCATCAAAATGCCCCATCCCCTTTTCATCACAATGCTCCAGATGTCCTATCATTACAATGCTCCATGCCCGTGTCAACACAATGCTCCATGACCCCTGTCATCAAAATGCTTTATGAACCTTGTTATCAGAATGTTCCATGACCCCTGTCATCAAAATGATCCATGACCGTTGTCATCACAATGCTGCATGATACCTTTCATCCCAATTCTCTGTGACCGCTGTCATCACAATGCTCCTGGACAATTTTCATCACAATGCTCCATGGCCCCTGTCATCACAGTGCCCCATAACCGCTGTAATCACAATGCTCCATGAGCCTGTCATCACAATGCTGCATGACTCCTGTCATCACATTTTTCCATGGCCTATGTATTCACAATGCACCATGGACCCTATAATCACACTGCTGCATGTTCCCTTTCAACACAATGGTCCATGACCCCTCTCATCACAACGTTCCATGAAAATTGTCATAAAATGCTCCATGACCCCGGTCACCACAAGGTTCCCTGCCCTTGTCATCACAATGCTCCTTGACGCTTGTAATCACAATGCTCCATATCCCTTGTAATCACAATGGTACATGGCCTTGTCATTACAATGCTCCATGGCCTCTGTCATCACCATGCTCCATGGTCTTTCTCATCACAATGCTCTATGACCCCTGTCATCACAATGCTTGATGACCATTGTCATCACAATGCTCCAAGGCCCGTGTCATCACAATGCCTCATGGTCTTTGTAATCATAATGCTCAATGACCCCTCTCATCACAATGCTCCATGCCGTTGTCATCACAATGCTCCATGGCCCCTGTAATCACAATGCTCCATGCCCTCGTCATCACAATGCTCCAGAACCCTTGGCATCATAATGCTCCATTCCCGTGTCCTCCCATTGCTCAATGACACTTGTCATCAAAATGTTCCTTGGCCTTTGTCATCACAGTGCTCCATGATACCTTTAATCAAAATTCTACATGACCACTGTCATCACAATGCAAGATGACCAATCTCATCACAATGCCCCATGACACGTGTCATCACAATTCGCCTTGGCCCTTCTCATCTCAATGCTGTATGAACCGTGTCATCACTAGGTTCCAGGACCCTTGTCATCACAATGCTCCATGAACTCTCTTATCTCAATGTTCCATGGCCTTTGTAGTCACAATGCTCCATTGTCCGGATAATCGCGTTGCTCCATGATCTGTGTCAGCATAGTATTTCATGACACTTGTCTTCACAATGTTCCATGATCCCTGTAATCAAAATGATCCCTGCCAATGTCATCACAATGTTCCATGTCTCCTGTAATCACAATGCTCCATGCCCAGGTCATCACAACGCTCCAGGTATGTTGTCATCACCATGCTTCATGCCCCGTGTCATCACAATGCTCCATGAATCTTGTCTTCACAATGCTCTATGGCCTTTGTCATCACAATGCTCCGTGACCCCTGTCAACACAATGCCTGATGACCCCTGTCATCAAAATGCTAAATGGCACTTGTCATCACAATGCTCTATGTCACCTGTCATCACTCTTCTCCATGTCACTTGTTATCACAATGCTCCATGGCCCATGTATTCCCAGTACTCCATGACCCCTTTCATTACAATGCCCAATGCTACCTCTCATCACAATTCTCCATGGCATTCGTCATCACGATGCACCATGACACCTGTCATCACAATGCTCCATGACACTTGTCATCACAGCGCCCGATGGCCCTTGTCATCACAATGTTCCTTGGTGCTTTTCATCGCAATGCTCCATGACAACTTTCATCAAAATACTCCAAGATTTGTTTCATCACAATGCTCCATGGCCCTTGTCATTACAAATCCACATGATCCCTTTCATGACAATTCTCCATGGCAACTTACATAAAAATGCTCCATGCCCCTGTCATCACAATGCCCAATGATACCTGTTTTTACAATGATCCATGTCCCTTGTCATCACAAGGCTCCATGTCGCTTGTATTCACAGTGCCCCATGACCCCTGTCATCACAATGCTCCATGGCCCTTGTCATCACAATGCTCCATGAAACATTTCCTCACAATGCTCCAGTACGCCTTTCATCCAAATTCCCCATGGCCACTGTCATCACAATTCTCCATGACCCCTGTCATCGTAATGGTCCATGACCCGCTTCATCTCAATGCTCCATGACACCTGTCATCACAAAGCTCCATGCCCTTGTCATCAAAAGGCTCCAGAACTCTTGTCATTATAATGCTCCATGTCCATTTCATCACCATGCTCCATGACACTTGTCATCACAATGCTCCATGGCCCCTCTCATTACTGTGCTTCATAATAACTTTAATCACATTTCTAGATGACCACTGCCATCACAATGCCCCATGACATTGTCATCACAATTCGCCATGACCATTGTCATCACAATGCTCCATGAACCATGTCATCAGTGGGTCCCAGGACACTTGTCATCACAATGATCCATTACCATTTTCATCACAATGCTCCATGACCACTGTCATCTCAATGCTCCAAGGCCTTTGTATTCAAAATGCTCCATGGCCCCTGTAATCACAGTGCTCCATAACACCTTTCATCATAATGCTCCATGACCACTGCCATCTCAATGCCTCATGACGCCTGTCATCACAATTCTCCAAGGCCCCTTTCATCACAATGCTCCATGACACTTGTCATCACATTGCTCCATAACACCTGTCATCAGAGTGTTCCCGGCCCATATCATCACAATGCTCCATGTCCCCTATAATCACAATGCTCCATGCCTTTTTCCTCACAATGCTCCACACTTCTTGTCATCACAATGTTCCATGACCGTGGCATCACAATGCTCCATGGCCCTTGTCTTCACAATGCTCCAGAATTCTTGTCATCACAATGTTCCATGACCGTGTCATCACAATGCTACATGACCCTGGTCTTCACAGTTCTCCATGACCTTTGTCATCACAATGCTCTATGTCGCTTTTCATGACAAATCTCAATGACCACTTTAATCACTATGCTCGCTGACCATTTTCATGACATTTCTCTATTGTCATTACAATACCCCACGGCCCCTTTCTTCACAATGCTCCATGATGCCTGTCATAATAATGCTCCATGGCTTTTGTTATCACAATGCTCCAGGACCAGTTTCATCACAGTACTCCATCCCCCTTGTCACCACAGTGCACAATGAAACCTTTCATTACAATGTTCCATGACACTTGTCATCACAATGCTCCATGGCCTTTATCGTCACAATGCTGCCAGGCACTTTTCATCACGACGTTCCATGAAAACTTTCATCACATGGCTCCATGACCATTGTCATCACAATAGTCCATACCCTTGTCAACACAATGCTGCATAATCCCTGTCATCACAATTCTCCATGACTGCTGTCATCACAATAATCCAGGACAAGTTTCATAACAATGCTTCATGCCCCCAGTCATCACAGTGCTCCATGATACCTTTCATCACAATTCCTAGATGATCAAGATCATCACATTGCCCCATGACACCTGTCATCACAATTCGCTATGACCCTTGTCATCACAATACTCGATGAACCGTGTCATCACAGTGTTCCAGGACACATGTCATCACAATGATCCATGACTACTTTCATCACAATGCTCCAATACACCTGTCATCACAATGCTCCATGGCCCCTGTTATCATATTGCTCCATGATCTCTTTCATCACAATGCTCCATGACCACTGTCATCACCATGCCTCATGACGACTGTCATCTCAATGCTCCATGGCCCCTTTCATCACAATGCTCCATGAACCCAGTCATCACAATGTACCCTGCCCTTTTCATCTCAATGCTCCATGGGCCCTGTCATCATAATGCTCCATGCCAATGTCATCAAAATGCCCCATGACACTTGTCATCACAATGCTTCATGGCCTTTGTCATCACAGTGTTCCATTGCCACTGTCATCACAATGCTCCATGCCCTTGTCATCAAAATTCTCCAGAACTCTTGTCATCATAATGCTCCATGCCAATGTCATCAAAATGCCCCTTGACACTTGTCATCACAATGCTCCATGGCCTTTGTCATCACAATGTTCCATGGTCCCTTTAATCACAATGCTCCCTGATACCTTTCATCACAATTCTAGATGACCAGTGTCATCACAATGCCCCATGACTGATGTCATCACAATTTGCATGGTCCTTGTCATCACAATGCTCCATGAACCGTGTCATCACAAGGTTCCAGGACACTTGTCATCACAATGATCCATGATCACTTTCATCACAATGCTCCATGAAACCTGTCATCTCAATGCTCCATAGCCTTTGTATTCACAATGCTCCATGGCCCCTGTAATCACAGTGCTCTATGACCCATTTCATCACAATGCTCCAAGACCGCTGTCATCACAATGCCCCATGACGCCTGCCATCACAAATCTCCAAGGCCTCTCTTACCAGAAAGCTCCATGATCCCTGTCAGCACAATGTTCCATGACACTTTTCATCACAATGCTCCATGACCCCTGTCATCACAAAGTTCTCTGCCCATATCATCACAATGCTCCTTGTCACCTTTAATCACAATGCTCCATGCCCTTTCATCACAATGCTCCAGAATTCTTGTTATGGCAATGAACCTTGACCGTGTCATTACAATTCTCCATGACACTTGTCATCACAAAGCTCCATGACCCCTGTCATCACAATGATCCATGACTCCTTTCCTCACAGTGCTCCAGTACCCTTTTCATCACAATGCTCCGTGCCATTGTCAGCACAATGCTCCTTGGACCCTGTCATCAAAATGCCCCATCCCCTTTTCATCACAATGCTCCAGATGTCCTATCATTACAATGCTCCATGCCCGTGTCAACACAATGCTCCATGACCCCTGTCATCAAAATGCTTTATGAACCTTGTTATCAGAATGTTCCATGACCCCTGTCATCAAAATGATCCATGACCGTTGTCATCACAATGCTGCATGATACCTTTCATCCCAATTCTCTGTGACCGCTGTCATCACAATGCTCCTGGACAATTTTCATCACAATGCTCCATGGCCCCTGTCATCACAGTGCCCCATAACCGCTGTAATCACAATGCTCCATGAGCCTGTCATCACAATGCTGCATGACTCCTGTCATCACATTTTTCCATGGCCTATGTATTCACAATGCACCATGGACCCTATAATCACACTGCTGCATGTTCCCTTTCAACACAATGGTCCATGACCCCTCTCATCACAACGTTCCATGAAAATTGTCATCAAAATGCTCCATGACCCCGGTCACCACAAGGTTCCCTGCCCTTGTCATCACAATGCTCCTTGACGCTTGTAATCACAATGCTCCATGACCCTTGTAATCACAATGGTACATTGCCTTGTCATTACAATGCTCCATGGCCTCTGTCATCACCATGCTCCATGGTCTTTCTCATCACAATGCTCTATGACCCCTGTCATCACAATGCTTGATGACCATTGTCATCACAATGCTCCAAGGCCCGTGTCATCACAATGCCTCATGGTCTTTGTAATCATAATGCTCAATGACCCCTCTCATCACAATGCTCCATGCCGTTGTCATCACAATGCTCCATGGCCCCTGTAATCACAATGCTCCATGCCCTCGTCATCACAATGCTCCAGAACTCTTGGCATCATAATGCTCCATTCCCGTGTCATCCCATTGCTCAATGACACTTGTCATCAAAATGTTCCTTGGCCTTTGTCATCACAGTGCTCCATGATACCTTTAATCAAAATTCTTCATGACCACTGTCATCACAATGCAAGATGACCAATCTCATCACAATGCCCCATGACACGTGTCATCACAATTCGCCTTGGCCCTTCTCATCTCAATGCTGTATGAACCGTGTCATCACTAGGTTCCAGGACCCTTGTCATCACAATGCTCCATGAATTCTCTTATCTCAATGTTCCATGGCCTTTGTAGTCACAATGCTGCATTGTCCGGATAATCGCGTTGCTCCATGATCTGTGTCAGCACAGTATTTCATGACACTTGTCTTCACAATGTTCCATGATCCCTGTAATCAAAATGATCCCTGCCAATGTCATCACAATGTTCCATGTCTCCTGTAATCACAATGCTCCATGCCCAGGTCATCACAATGCTCCAGGTATGTTGTCATCACCATGCTTCATGCCCTGTGTCATCACAATGCTCCATGAATCTTGTCTTCACAATGCTCTATGGCCTTTGTCATCACAATGCTCCGTGACCCCTGTCAACACAATGCCTGATGACCCCTGTCATCAAAATGCTAAATGGCACTTGTCATCACAATGCTCTATGTCACCTGTCATCACTCTTCTCCATGTCACTTGTTATCACAATGCTCCATGGCCCATGTATTCCCAGTACTCCATGACCCCTTTCATTACAATGCCCAATGCTACCTCTCATCACAATTCTCCATGGCATTCTTCATCACGATGCACCATGACACCTGTCATCACAATGCTCCATGACACTTGTCATCACAGCGCCCGATGGCCCTTGTCATCACAATGTTCCTTGGTGCTTTTCATCGCAATGCTCCATGACAACTTTCATCAAAATACTCCAAGATTTGTTTCATCACAATGCTCCATGGCCCTTGTCATTACAAATCCACATGATCCCTTTCATGACAATTCTCCATGGCAACTTACATAAAAATGCTCCATGCCCCTGTCATCACAATGCCCAATGATACCTGTTTTTACAATGATCCATGTCCCTTGTCATCACAAGGCTCCATGTCCCTTGTATTCACAATGCCCCATGACCCCTGTCATCACAAACCTCCATGCCCTTGTCATCACAAGGCTCCAGAACCCTTGTCATTATAATGCTCCATGTCCGTTTCATCACCATGCTCCATGACACTTGTCATCACAATGCTCCATGGCCCCTCTCATTACTGTGCTCCATAATAACTTTAATCACATTTCTAGATGACCACTGCCATCACAATGCCCCATGACATTGTCATCACAATTCGCCATGACCATTGTCATCACAATGCTCCATGAACCATGTCATCAGAGGGTCCCAGGACACTTGTCATCACAATGATCCATTACCATTTTCATCACAATGCTCCATGACCACTGTCATCTCAATGCTCCAAGGCCTTTGTATTCAAAATGCTCCATGGCCCCTGTAATCACAGTGCTCCATAACACCTTTCATCATAATGCTCCATGACCACTGCCATCTCAATGCCTCATGACGCCTGTCATCACAATTCTCCAAGGCCCCTTTCATCACAATGCTCCATGACACTTGTCATCACATTGCTCCATAACACCTGTCATCACACTGTTCCCGGCCCATATCATCACAATGCGCCATGTCCCCTATAATCACAATGCTCCATGCCTTTTTCCTCACAATGCTCCAGGATTCTTGTCAACACAATGTTCCATGACCGTGGCATCACAATGCTCCATGGCCCTTGTCATCACAATGCTCCAGAATTCTTGTCATCACAATGTTCCATGACCGTGTCATCACAATGCTACATGACCCTGGTCTTCACAGTTCTCCATGACCTTTGTCATCACAATGCTCTATGTCGCTTTTCATGACAATTCTCAATGACCACTTTAATCACTATGCTCGCTGACCATTTTCATGACATTTCTCTATTGTCATTACAATTCCCCACGGCCCCTTTCTTCACAATGCTCCATGATGCCTGTCATAAAAATGCTCCATGGCTTTTGTTATCACAATGCTCCAGGACCAGTTTCATCACAGTACTCCATCCCCCTTGTCATCACAGTGCACAATGAAACCTTTCATTACAATGTTCCATGACACTTGTCATCACAATGCTCCATGGCCTTTATCGTCACAATGCTGCCAGGCACTTTTCATCACGACGTTCCATGAAAACTTTCATCACATGGCTCCATGACCATTGTCATCACAATAGTCCATACCCTTGTCAACACAATGTTGCATAATCCCTGTCATCACAATTCTCCATGACTGCTGTCATCACAATAATCCAGGACAAGTTTCATAACAATGCCTCATGGCCCCAGTCATCACAGTGCTCCATGATACCTTTCATCACAATTCCTAGATGATCAATGTCATCACAATGCCCCATGACACCTGTCATCACAATTCGCTATGACCCTTGTCATCACAATACTCGATGAACCGTGTCAGCACAGTGTTCCAGGACACATGTCATCACAATGATCCATGACTACTTTCATCACAATGCTCCAATACACCTGTCATCACAATGCTCCATGGCCCCTGTTATCATATTGCTCCATGATCTCTTTCATCACAATGCTCCATGACCACTGTCATCACCATGCCTCATGACGCCTGTCATCTCAATGCTCCATGGCCCCTTTCATCACAATGCTCCATGAACACAGTCATCACAATGTACCCTGCCCTTTTCATCACAATGCTCCATGGGCCCTGTCATCACAATGCTCCATGCCCTTGTCATCAAAATGCTCCAGAACTCTTGTCATCATAATGCTCCATGCCAATGTCATCAAAATGCCCCATGACACTTGTCATCACAATGCTCCATGGCCTTTGTCATCACAGTGTTCCATGGCCACTGTCATCACAATGCTCCATGCCCTTGTCATCAAAATTCTCCAGAACTCTTGTCATCATAATGCTCCATGCCAATGTCATCAAAATGCCACTTGACACTTGTCATCACAATGCTCCATGGCCTTTGTCATCACAATGTTCCATGGTCCCTTTAATCACAGTGCTCCCTGATACCTTTCATCACAATTCTAGATGACCACTGTCATCACAATGCCCCATGACTGATGTCATCACAATTCGCATGGTCCTTGTCATCACAATGCTCCATGAACCGTGTCATCACAAGGTTCCAGGACACTTGTCATCACAATGATCCATGATCACTTTCATCACAATGCTCCATGAAACCTGTCATCTCAATGCTCCATAGCCTTTGTATTCACAATGCTCCATGGCCCCTGTAATCACAGTGCTCTATGACCCATTTCATCACAATGCTCCAAGACCGCTGTCATCACAATGCCCCATGACGCCTGCCATCACAAATCTCCAAGGCCTCTCTTACCAGAAAGCTCCATGATCCCTGTCAGCACAATGTTCCATGACACTTTTCATCACAATGCTCCATGACCCCTGTCATCACAAAGTTCTCTGCCCATATCATCACAATGCTCCTTGTCACCTTTAATCACAATGCTCCATGCCCTTTCATCACAATGCTCCAGAATTTTTGTTATCGCAATGATCCTTGACCGTGTCATTACAATGCTCTATGACCCTTGTCATCACAAAGCTCCATGACCCCTGTCATCACAATGATCCATGACTCCTTTCCTCACAGTGCTGCAGTACCCTTTTCACCATAATGCTACGTGCAATTGTCAGCACAATGCTCCTTGGACCCTGTCATCAAAATGCCCCATCCCCTTTTCATCACAATGCTCCAGATGTCCTATCATTACAATGCTCCATGCCCGTGTCAACACAATGCTCCATGACCCCTGTCATCAAAATGCTTTATGAACCTTGTTATCAGAATGTTCCATGACCCCTGTCATCAAAATGATCCATGACCGTTGTCATCACAATGCTGCATGATACCTTTCATCCCAATTCTCTGTGACCGCTGTCATCACAATGCTCCTGGACAATTTTCATCACAATGCTCCATGGCCCCTGTCATCACAGTGCCCCATAACAGCTGTAATCACAATGCTCCATGACCCTGTCATCACAATGCTGCATGACTCCTGTCATCACATTTTTCCATGGCCTATGTATTCACAATGCACCATGGACCCTATAATCACACTGCTGCATGTTCCCTTTCAACACAATGGTCCATGACCCCTGTCATCACAAAGTTCCATGAAAATTGTCATCAAAATACTCCATGACCCCGGTCACCACAAGGTTCCCTGCCCTTGTCATCACAATGCTCCTTGATGCTTGTAATCACAATGCTCCATGACCCTTGTAATCACAATGGTACATGGCCTTGTCATCACCATGCTCCATGGTCTTTCTCATCACAATGCTCTATGACCCCTGTCATCACAATGCTTGATGACCATTGTCATCACAATGCTCCAAGGCCCGTGTCATCACAATGCCTCATGGTCTTTGTAATCATAATGCTCAATGACCCCTCTCATCACAATGCTCCATGCCGTTGTCATCACAATGCTCCATGGCCCCTGTAATCACAATGCTCCATGCCCTCGTCATCACAATGCTCCAGAACTCTTGGCATCATAATGCTCCATTCCCGTGTCATCCCATTGCTCAATGACACTTGTCATCAAAATGTTCCTTGGCCTTTGTCATCACAGTGCTCCATGATACCTTTAATCAAAATTCTTCATGACCACTGTCATCACAATGCAAGATGACCAATCTCATCACAATGCCCCATGACACGTGTCATCACAATTCGCCTTGGCCCTTCTCATCTCAATGCTGTATGAACCGTGTCATCACTAGGTTCCAGGACCCTTGTCATCACAATGCTCCATGAACTCTCTTATCTCAATGTTCCATGGCCTTTGTAGTCACAATGCTCCATTGTCCGGATAATCGCGTTGCTCCATGATCTGTGTCAGCACAGTATTTCATGACACTTGTCTTCACAATGTTCCATGATCCCTGTAATCAAAATGATCCCTGCCAATGTCATCACAATGTTCCATGTCTCCTGTAATCACAATGCTCCATGCCCAGGTCATCACAATGCTCCAGGTATGTTGTCATCACCATGCTTCATGCCCCGTGTCATCACAATGCTCCATGAATCTTGTCTTCACAATGCTCTATGGCCTTTGTCATCACAATGCTCCGTGACCCCTGTCAACACAATGCCTGATGACCCCTGTCATCAAAATGCTAAATGGCACTTGTCATCACAATGCTCTATGTCACCTGTCATCACTCTTCTCCATGTCACTTGTTATCACAATGCTCCATGGCCCCTGTAATCCCAGTACTCCATGACCCCTTTCATTACAATGCCCAATGCTACCTCTCATCACAATTCTCCATGGCATTCGTCATCACGATGCACCATGACACCTGTCATCACAATGCTCCATGACACTTGTCATCACAGCGCCCGATGGCCCTTGTCATCACAATGTTCCTTGGTGCTTTTCATCGCAATGCTCCATGACAACTTTCATCAAAATACTCCAAGATTTGTTTCATCACAATGCTCCATGGCCCTTGTCATTACAAATCCACATGATCCCTTTCATGACAATTCTCCATGGCAACTTACATAAAAATGCTCCATGCCCCTGTCATCACAATGCCCAATGATACCTGTTTTTACAATGATCCATGTCCCTTGTCATCACAAGGCTCCATGTCCCTTGTATTCACAATGCCCCATGACCCCTGTCATCACAAACCTCCATGCCCTTGTCATCACAAGGCTCCAGAACCCTTGTCATTATAATGCTCCATGTCCGTTTCATCACCATGCTCCATGACACTTGTCATCACAATGCTCCATGGCCCCTCTCATTACTGTGCTCCATAATAACTTTAATCACATTTCTAGATGACCACTGCCATCACAATGCCCCATGACATTGTCATCACAATTCGCCATGACCATTGTCATCACAATGCTCCATGAACCATGTCATCAGAGGGTCCCAGGACACTTGTCATCACAATGATCCATTACCATTTTCATCACAATGCTCCATGACCACTGTCATCTCAATGCTCCAAGGCCTTTGTATTCAAAATGCTCCATGGCCCCTGTAATCACAGTGCTCCATAACACCTTTCATCATAATGCTCCATGACCACTGCCATCTCAATGCCTCATGACGCCTGTCATCACAATTCTCCAAGGCCCCTTTCATCACAATGCTCCATGACACTTGTCATCACATTGCTCCATAACACCTGTCATCACACTGTTCCCGGCCCATATCATCACAATGCGCCATGTCCCCTATAATCACAATACTCCATGCCTTTTTCCTCACAATGCTCCAGGATTCTTGTCAACACAATGTTCCATGACCGTGGCATCACAATGCTCCATGGCCCTTGTCATCACAATGCTCCAGAATTCTTGTCATCACAATGTTCCATGACCGTGTCATCACAATGCTACATGACCCTGGTCTTCACAGTTCTCCATGACCTTTGTCATCACAATGCTCTATGTCGCTTTTCATGACAATTCTCAATGACCACTTTAATCACTATGCTCGCTGACCATTTTCATGACATTTCTCTATTGTCATTACAATTCCCCACGGCCCCTTTCTTCACAATGCTCCATGATGCCTGTCATAAAAATGCTCCATGGCTTTTGTTATCACAATGCTCCAGGACCAGTTTCATCACAGTACTCCATCCCCCTTGTCATCACAGTGCACAATGAAACCTTTCATTACAATGTTCCATGACACTTGTCATCACAATGCTCCATGGCCTTTATCGTCACAATGCTGCCAGGCACTTTTCATCACGACGTTCCATGAAAACTTTCATCACATGGCTCCATGACCATTGTCATCACAATAGTCCATACCCTTGTCAACACAATGTTGCATAATCCCTGTCATCACAATTCTCCATGACTGCTGTCATCACAATAATCCAGGAGAAGTTTCATAACAATGCCTCATGGCCCCAGTCATCACAGTGCTCCATGATACCTTTCATCACAATTCCTAGATGATCAATGTCATCACAATGCCCCATGACACCTGTCATCACAATTCGCTATGACCCTTGTCATCACAATACTCGATGAACCATGTCAGCACAGTGTTCCAGGACACATGTCATCACAATGATCCATGACTACTTTCATCACAATGCTCCAATACACCTGTCATCACAATGCTCCATGGCCCCTGTTATCATATTGCTCCATGATCTCTTTCATCACAATGCTCCATGACCACTGTCATCACCATGCCTCATGACGCCTGTCATCTCAATGCTCCATGGCCCCTTTCATCACAATGCTCCATGAACACAGTCATCACAATGTACCCTGCCCTTTTCATCACAATGCTCCATGGGCCCTGTCATCACAATGCTCCATGCCCTTGTCATCAAAATGCTCCAGAACTCTTGTCATCATAATGCTCCATGCCAATGTCATCAAAATGCCCCATGACACTTGTCATCACAATGCTCCATGGCCTTTGTCATCACAGTGTTCCATGGCCACTGTCATCACAATGCTCCATGCCCTTGTCATCAAAATTCTCCAGAACTCTTGTCATCATAATGCTCCATGCCAATGTCATCAAAATGCCACTTGACACTTGTCATCACAATGCTCCATGGCCTTTGTCATCACAATGTTCCATGGTCCCTTTAATCACAGTGCTCCCTGATACCTTTCATCACAATTCTAGATGACCACTGTCATCACAATGCCCCATGACTGATGTCATCACAATTCGCATGGTCCTTGTCATCACAATGCTCCATGAACCGTGTCATCACAAGGTTCCAGGACACTTGTCATCACAATGATCCATGATCACTTTCATCACAATGCTCCATGAAACCTGTCATCTCAATGCTCCATAGCCTTTGTATTCACAATGCTCCATGGCCCCTGTAATCACAGTGCTCTATGACCCATTTCATCACAATGCTCCAAGACCGCTGTCATCACAATGCCCCATGACGCCTGCCATCACAAATCTCCAAGGCCTCTCTTACCAGAAAGCTCCATGATCCCTGTCAGCACAATGTTCCATGACACTTTTCATCACAATGCTCCATGACCCCTGTCATCACAAAGTTCTCTGCCCATATCATCACAATGCTCCTTGTCACCTTTAATCACAATGCTCCATGCCCTTTCATCACAATGCTCCAGAATTCTTGTTATCGCAATGATCCTTGACCGTGTCATTACAATGCTCCATGACCCTTGTCATCACAAAGCTCCATGACCCATGTCATCACAATGATCCATGACTCCTTTCCTCACAGTGCTGCAGTACCCTTTTCACCATAATGCTCCGTGCAATTGTCAGCACAATGCTCCTTGGACCCTGTCATCAAAATGCCCCATCCCCTTTTCATCACAATGCTCCAGATGTCCTATCATTACAATGCTCCATGCCCGTGTCAACACAATGCTCCATGACCCCTGTCATCAAAATGCTTTATGAACCTTGTTTTCAGAATGTTCCATGACCCCTGTCATCAAAATGATCCATGACCGTTGTCATCACAATGCTGCATGATACCTTTCATCCCAATTCTCTGTGACCGCTCTCATCACATTGCTCCTGGACAATTTTCATCACAATGCTCCATGGCCCCTGTCATCACAGTGCCCCATAACAGCTGTAATCACAATGCTCCATGACCCTGTCATCACAATGCTGCATGACTCCTGTCATCACATTTTTCCATGGCCTATGTATTCACAATGCACCATGGACCCTATAATCACACTGCTGCATGTTCCCTTTCAACACAATGGTCCATGACCCCTCTCATCACAAAGTTCCATGAAAATTGTCATCAAAATGCTCCATGACCCCGGTCACCACAAGGTTCCCTGCCCTTGTCATCACAATGCTCCTTGACGCTTGTAATCACAATGCTCCATGACCCTTGTAATCACAATGGTACATGGCCTTGTCATTACAATGCTCCATGGCCTCTGTCATCACCATGCTCCATGGTCTTTCTCATCACAATGCTGTATGACCCCTGTCATCACAATGCTTGATGACCATTGTCATCACAATGCTCCAAGGCCCGTGTCATCACAATGCCTCATGGTCTTTGTAATCATAATGCTCAATGACCCCTCTCATCACAATGCTCCATGCCGTTGTCATCACAATGCTCCATGGCCCCTGTAATCACAATGCTCCATGCCCTCGTCATCACAATGCTCCAGAACTCTTGGCATCATAATGCTCCATTCCCGTGTCATCCCATTGCTCAATGACACTTGTCATCAAAATGTTCCTTGGCCTTTGTCATCACAGTGCTCCATGATACCTTTAATCAAAATTCTTCATGACCACTGTCATCACAATGCAAGATGACCAATCTCATCACAATGCCCCATGACACGTGTCATCACAATTCGCCTTGGCCCTTCTCATCTCAATGCTGTATGAACCGTGTCATCACTAGGTTCCAGGACCCTTGTCATCACAATGCTCCATGAACTCTCTTATCTCAATGTTCCATGGCCTTTGTAGTCACAATGCTCCATTGTCCGGATAATCGCGTTGCTCCATGATCTGTGTCAGCATAGTATTTCATGACACTTGTCTTCACAATGTTCCATGATCCCTGTAATCAAAATGATCCCTGCCAATGTCATCACAATGTTCCATGTCTCCTGTAATCACAATGCTCCATGCCCAGGTCATCACAATGCTCCAGGTATGTTGTCATCACCATGCTTCATGCCCCGTGTCATCACAATGCTCCATGAATCTTGTCTTCACACTGCTCTATGGCCTTTGTCATCACAATGCTCCGTGACCCCTGTCAACACAATGCCTGATGACCCCTGTCATCAAAATGCTAAATGGCACTTGTCATCACAATGCTCTATGTCACCTGTCATCACTCTTCTCCATGTCACTTGTTATCACAATGCTCCATGGCCCCTGTAATCCCAGTACTCCATGACCCCTTTCATTACAATGCCCAATGCTACCTCTCATCACAATTCTCCATGGCATTCGTCATCACGATGCACCATGACACCTGTCATCACAATGCTCCATGACACTTGTCATCACAGCGCCCGATGGCCCTTGTCATCACAATGTTCCTTGGTGCTTTTCATCGCAATGCTCCATGACAACTTTCATCAAAATACTCCAAGATTTGTTTCATCACAATGCTCCATGGCCCTTGTCATTACAAATCCACATGATCCCTTTCATGACAATTCTCCATGGCAACTTACATAAAAATGCTCCATGCCCCTGTCATCACAATGCCCAATGATACCTGTTTTTACAATGATCCATGTCCCTTGTCATCACAAGGCTCCATGTCCCTTGTATTCACAATGCCCCATGACCCCTGTCATCACAATGCTCCATGGCCCTTGTCATCACAATGCTCCATGAAACATTTCCTCACAATGCTCCAGTACGCCTTTCATCCAAATTCCCCATGGCCACTGTCATCACAATTCTCCATGACCCCTGTCATCGTAATGGTCCATGACCCGCTTCATCTCAATGCCCCATGACCCCTGTCATCACAAACCTCCATGCCCTTGTCATCACAAGGCTCCAGAACACTTGTCATTATAATGCTCCATGTCCGTTTCATCACCATGCTCCATGACACTTGTCATCACAATGCTCCATGGCCCCTCTCATTACTGTGCTCCATAATAACTTTAATCACATTTCTAGATGACCACTGCCATCACAATGCCCCATGACATTGTCATCACAATTCGCCATGACCATTGTCATCACAATGCTCCATGAACCATGTCATCAGAGGGTCCCAGGACACTTGTCATCACAATGATCCATTACCATTTTCATCACAATGCTCCATGACCACTGTCATCTCAATGCTCCAAGGCCTTTGTATTCAAAATGCTCCATGGCCCCTGTAATCACAGTGCTCCATAACACCTTTCATCATAATGCTCCATGACCACTGCCATCTCAATGCCTCATGACGCCTGTCATCACAATTCTCCAAGGCCCCTTTCATCACAATGCTCCATGACACTTGTCATCACATTGCTCCATAACACCTGTCATCACACTGTTCCCGGCCCATATCATCACAATGCTCCATGTCCCCTATAATCACAATGCTCCATGCCTTTTTCCTCACAATGCTCCAGGATTCTTGTCAACACAATGTTCCATGACCGTGGCATCACAATGCTCCATGGCCCTTGTCATCACAATGCTCCAGAATTCTTGTCATCACAATGTTCCATGACCGTGTCATCACAATGCTACATGACCCTGGTCTTCACAGTTCTCCATGACCTTTGTCATCACAATGCTCTATGTCGCTTTTCATGACAATTCTCAATGACCACTTTAATCACTATGCTCGCTGACCATTTTCATGACATTTCTCTATTGTCATTACAATTCCCCACGGCCCCTTTCTTCACAATGCTCCATGATGCCTGTCATAAAAATGCTCCATGGCTTTTGTTATCACAATGCTCCAGGACCAGTTTCATCACAGTACTCCATCCCCCTTGTCATCACAGTGCACAATGAAACCTTTCATTACAATGTTCCATGACACTTGTCATCACAATGCTCCATGGCCTTTATCGTCACAATGCTGCCAGGCACTTTTCATCACGACGTTCCATGAAAACTTTCATCACATGGCTCCATGACCATTGTCATCACAATAGTCCATACCCTTGTCAACACAATGTTGCATAATCCCTGTCATCACAATTCTCCATGACTGCTGTCATCACAATAATCCAGGACAAGTTTCATAACAATGCCTCATGGCCCCAGTCATCACAGTGCTCCATGATACCTTTCATCACAATTCCTAGATGATCAATGTCATCACAATGCCCCATGACACCTGTCATCACAATTCGCTATGACCCTTGTCATCACAATACTCGATGAACCGTGTCAGCACAGTGTTCCAGGACACATGTCATCACAATGATCCATGACTCCTTTCCTCACAGTGCTGCAGTACCCTTTTCACCATAATGCTCCGTGCCATTGTCAGCACAATGCTCCTTGGACCCTGTCATCAAAATGCCCCATCCCCTTTTCATCACAATGCTCCAGATGTCCTATCATTACAATGCTCCATGCCCGTGTCAACACAATGCTCCATGACCCCTGTCATCAAAATGCTTTATGAACCTTGTTATCAGAATGTTCCATGACCCCTGTCATCAAAATGATCCATGACCGTTGTCATCACAATGCTGCATGATACCTTTCATCCCAATTCTCTGTGACCGCTGTCATCACAATGCTCCTGGACAATTTTCATCACAATGCTCCATGGCCCCTGTCATCACAGTGCCCCATAACCGCTGTAATCACAATGCACCATGAGCCTGTCATCACAATGCTGCATGACTCCTGTCATCACATTTTTCCATGGCCTATGTATTCACAATGCACCATGGACCCTATAATCACACTGCCGCATGTTCCCTTTCAACACAATGCTCCATGACCCCTCTCATCACAAAGTTCCATGAAAATTGTCATCAAAATGCTCCATGACCCCGGTCACCACAAGGTTCCCTGCCCTTGTCATCACAATGCTCCTTGACGCTTGTAATCACAATGCTCCATGACCCTTGTAATCACAATGGTACATGGCCTTGTCATTACAATGCTCCATGGCCTCTGTCATCACCATGCTCCATGGTCTTTCTCATCACAATGCTCTATGACCCCTGTCATCACAATGCTTGATGACCATTGTCATCACAATGCTCCAAGGCCCGTGTCATCACAATGCCTCATGGTCTTTGTAATCATAATGCTCAATGACCCCTCTCATCACAATGCTCCATGCCGTTGTCATCACAATGCTCCATGGCCCCTGTAATCACAATGCTCCATGCCCTCGTCATCACAATGCTCCAGAACTCTTGGCATCATAATGCTCCATTCCCGTGTCATCCCATTGCTCAATGACACTTGTCATCAAAATGTTCCTTGGCCTTTGTCATCACAGTGCTCCATGATACCTTTAATCAAAATTCTTCATGACCACTGTCATCACAATGCAAGATGACCAATCTCATCACAATGCCCCATGACACGTGTCATCACAATTCGCCTTGGCCCTTCTCATCTCAATGCTGTATGAACCGTGTCATCACTAGGTTCCAGGACCCTTGTCATCACAATGCTCCATGAACTCTCTTATCTCAATGTTCCATGGCCTTTGTAGTCACAATGCTCCATTGTCCGGATAATCGCGTTGCTCCATGATCTGTGTCAGCACAGTATTTCATGACACTTGTCTTCACAATGTTCCATGATCCCTGTAATCAAAATGATCCCTGCCAATGTCATCACAATGTTCCATGTCTCCTGTAATCACAATGCTCCATGCCCAGGTCATCACAATGCTCCAGGTATGTTGTCATCACCATGCTTCATGCCCCGTGTCATCACAATGCTCCATGAATCTTGTCTTCACACTGCTCTATGGCCTTTGTCATCACAATGCTCCGTGACCCCTGTCAACACAATGCCTGATGACCCCTGTCATCAAAATGCTAAATGGCACTTGTCATCACAATGCTCTATGTCACCTGTCATCACTCTTCTCCATGTCACTTGTTATCACAATGCTCCATGGCCCCTGTAATCCCAGTACTCCATGACCCCTTTCATTACAATGCCCAATGCTACCTCTCATCACAATTCTCCATGGCATTCGTCATCACGATGCACCATGACACCTGTCATCACAATGCTCCATGACACTTGTCATCACAGCGCCCGATGGCCCTTGTCATCACAATGTTCCTTGGTGCTATTCATCGCAATGCTCCATGACAACTTTCATCAAAATACTCCAAGATTTGTTTCATCACAATGCTCCATGGCCCTTGTCATTACAAATCCACATGATCCCTTTCATGACAATTCTCCATGGCAACTTACATAAAAATGCTCCATGCCCCTGTCATCACAATGCCCAATGATACCTGTTTTTACAATGATCCATGTCCCTTGTCATCACAAGGCTCCATGTCCCTTGTATTCACAATGCCCCATGACCCCTGTCATCACAATGCTCCATGGCCCTTGTCATCACAATGCTCCATGAAACATTTCCTCACAATGCTCCAGTACGCCTTTCATCCAAATTCCCCATGGCCACTGTCATCACAATTCTCCATGACCCCTGTCATCGTAATGGTCCATGACCCGCTTCATCTCAATGCCCCATGACCCCTGTCATCACAAACCTCCATGCCCTTGTCATCACAAGGCTCCAGAACACTTGTCATTATAATGCTCCATGTCCGTTTCATCACCATGCTCCATGACACTTGTCATCACAATGCTCCATGGCCCCTCTCATTACTGTGCTCCATAATAACTTTAATCACATTTCTAGATGACCACTGCCATCACAATGCCCCATGACATTGTCATCACAATTCGCCATGACCATTGTCATCACAATGCTCCATGAACCATGACATCAGAGGGTCCCAGGACACTTGTCATCACAATGATCCATTACCATTTTCATCACAATGCTCCATGACCACTGTCATCTCAATGCCCCAAGGCCTTTGTATTCAAAATGCTCCATGGCCCCTGTAATCACAGTGCTCCATAACACCTTTCATCATAATGCTCCATGACCACTGCCATCTCAATGCCTCATGACGCCTGTCATCACAATTCTCCAAGGCCCCTTTCATCACAATGCTCCATGACACTTGTCATCACATTGCTCCATAACACCTGTCATCACACTGTTCCCGGCCCATATCATCACAATGCTCCATGTCCCCTATAATCACAATGCTCCATGCCTTTTTCCTCACAATGCTCCAGGATTCTTGTCAACACAATGTTCCATGACCGTGGCATCACAATGCTCCATGGCCCTTGTCATCACAATGCTCCAGAATTCTTGTCATCACAATGTTCCATGACCGTGTCATCACAATGCTACATGACCCTGGTCTTCACAGTTCTCCATGACCTTTGTCATCACAATGCTCTATGTCGCTTTTCATGACAATTCTCAATGACCACTTTAATCATTATGCTCGCTGACCATTTTCATGACATTTCTCTATTGTCATTACAATTCCCCACGGCCCCTTTCTTCACAATGCTCCATGATGCCTGTCACAAAAATACTCCATGGCTTTTGTTATCACAATGCTCCAGGACCAGTTTCATCACAGTACTCCATCCCCCTTGTCATCACAGTGCACAATGAAACCTTTCATTACAATGTTCCATGACACTTGTCATCACAATGCTCCATGGCCTTTATCGTCACAATGCTGCCAGGCACTTTTCATCACGACGTTCCATGAAAACTTTCATCACATGGCTCCATGACCATTGTCATCACAATAGTCCATACCCTTGTCAACACAATGTTGCATAATCCCTGTCATCACAATTCTCCATGACTGCTGTCATCACAATAATCCAGGACAAGTTTCATAACAATGCCTCATGGCCCCAGTCATCACAGTGCTCCATGATACCTTTCATCACAATTCCTAGATGATCAATGTCATCACAATGCCCCATGACACCTGTCATCACAATTCGCTATGACCCTTGTCATCACAATACTCGATGAACCGTGTCAGCACAGTGTTCCAGGACACATGTCATCACAATGATCCATGACTACTTTCATCACAATGCTCCAATACACCTGTCATCACAATGCTCCATGGCCCCTGTTATCATATTGCTCCATGATCTCTTTCATCACAATGCTCCATGACCACTGTCATCACCATGCCTCATGATGCCTGTCATCTCAATGCTCCATGGCCCCTTTCATCACAATGCTCCATGAACACAGTCATCACAATGTACCCTTCCCTTTTCATCACAATGCTCCATGGGCCCTGTCATCACAATGCTCCATTCCCTTGTCATCAAAATGCTCCAGAACTCTTGTCATCATAATGCTCCATGCCAATGTCATCAAAATGCCCCATGACACTTGTCATCACAATGCTCCATGGCCTTTGTCATCACAGTGTTCCATGGCCACTGTCATCACAATGCTCCATGCCCTTGTCATCAAAATTCTCCAGAACTCTTGTCATCATAATGCTCCATGCCAATGTCATCAAAATGCCACTTGACACTTGTCATCACAATGCTCCATGGCCTTTGTCATCACAATGTTCCATGGTCCCTTTAATCACAGTGCTCCCTGATACCTTTCATCACAATTCTAGATGACCACTGTCATCACAATGCCCCATGACTGATGTCATCACAATTCGCATGGTCCTTGTCATCACAATGCTCCATGAACCGTGTCATCACAAGGTTCCAGGACACTTGTCATCACAATGATCCATGATCACTTTCATCACAATGCTCCATGAAACCTGTCATCTCAATGCTCCATAGCCTTTGTATTCACAATGCTCCATGGCCCCTGTAATCACAGTGCTCCATAACACCTTTCATCATAATGCTCCATGACCACTGCCATCTCAATGCCTCATGACGCCTGTCATCACAATTCTCCAAGGCCCCTTTCATCACAATGCTCCATGACACTTGTCATCACATTGCTCCATAACACCTGTCATCACACTGTTCCCGGCCCATATCATCACAATGCTCCATGTCCCCTATAATCACAATGCTCCATGCCTTTTTCCTCACAATGCTCCAGGATTCTTGTCAACACAATGTTCCAT
This sequence comes from Balaenoptera physalus, assembly GCF_965194825.1. NCBI lineage: Eukaryota > Metazoa > Chordata > Mammalia > Artiodactyla > Balaenopteridae > Balaenoptera > Balaenoptera physalus. Next base: position 145,213 of record NW_028125596.1, on the reverse strand, counting down.
GACCGTGGCATCACAATGTTCCATGGCCCTTGTCATCACAATGCTCCAGAATTCTTGTCATCACAATGTTCCATGACCGTGTCATCACAATGCTACATGACCCTGGTCTTCACAGTTCTCCATGACCTTTGTCATCACAATGCTCTATGTCGCTTTTCATGACAATTCTCAATGACCACTTTAATCACTATGCTCGCTGACCATTTTCATGACATTTCTCTATTGTCATTACAATTCCCCACGGCCCCTTTCTTCACAATGCTCCATGATGCCTGTCATAAAAATGCTCCATGGCTTTTGTTATCACAATGCTCCAGGACCAGTTTCATCACAGTACTCCATCCCCCTTGTCATCACAGTGCACAATGAAACCTTTCATTACAATGTTCCATGACACTTGTCATCACAATGCTCCATGGCCTTTATCGTCACAATGCTGCCAGGCACTTTTCATCACGACGTTCCATGAAAACTTTCATCACATGGCTCCATGACCATTGTCATCACAATAGTCCATACCCTTGTCAACACAATGTTGCATAATCCCTGTCATCACAATTCTCCATGACTGCTGTCATCACAATAATCCAGGACAAGTTTCATAACAATGCCTCATGGCCCCAGTCATCACAGTGCTCCATGATACCTTTCATCACAATTCCTAGATGATCAATGTCATCACAATGCCCCATGACACCTGTCATCACAATTCGCTATGACCCTTGTCATCACAATACTCGATGAACCGTGTCAGCACAGTGTTCCAGGACACATGTCATCACAATGATCCATGACTCCTTTCCTCACAGTGCTGCAGTACCCTTTTCACCATAATGCTCCGTGCCATTGTCAGCACAATGCTCCTTGGACCCTGTCATCAAAATGCCCCATCCCCTTTTCATCACAATGCTCCAGATGTCCTATCATTACAATGCTCCATGCCCGTGTCAACACAATGCTCCATGACCCCTGTCATCAAAATGCTTTATGAACCTTGTTATCAGAATGTTCCATGACCCCTGTCATCAAAATGATCCATGACCGTTGTCATCACAATGCTGCATGATACCTTTCATCCCAATTCTCTGTGACCGCTGTCATCACAATGCTCCTGGACAATTTTCATCACAATGCTCCATGGCCCCTGTCATCACAGTGCCCCATAACCGCTGTAATCACAATGCACCATGAGCCTGTCATCACAATGCTGCATGACTCCTGTCATCACATTTTTCCATGGCCTATGTATTCACAATGCACCATGGACCCTATAATCACACTGCTGCATGTTCCCTTTCAACACAATGCTCCATGACCCCTCTCATCACAAAGTTCCATGAAAATTGTCATCAAAATGCTCCATGACCCCGGTCACCACAAGGTTCCCTGCCCTTGTCATCACAATGCTCCTTGACGCTTGTAATCACAATGCTCCATGACCCTTGTAATCACAATGGTACATGGCCTTGTCATTACAATGCTCCATGGCCTCTGTCATCACCATGCTCCATGGTCTTTCTCATCACAATGCTCTATGACCCCTGTCATCACAATGCTTGATGACCATTGTCATCACAATGCTCCAAGGCCCGTGTCATCACAATGCCTCATGGTCTTTGTAATCATAATGCTCAATGACCCCTCTCATCACAATGCTCCATGCTGTTGTCATCACAATGCTCCATGGCCCCTGTAATCACAATGCTCCATGCCCTCGTCATCACAATGCTCCAGAACTCTTGGCATCATAATGCTCCATTCCCGTGTCATCCCATTGCTCAATGACACTTGTCATCAAAATGTTCCTTGGCCTTTGTCATCACAGTGCTCCATGATACCTTTAATCAAAATTCTTCATGACCACTGTCATCACAATGCAAGATGACCAATCTCATCACAATGCCCCATGACACGTGTCATCACAATTCGCCTTGGCCCTTCTCATCTCAATGCTGTATGAACCGTGTCATCACTAGGTTCCAGGACCCTTGTCATCACAATGCTCCATGAACTCTCTTATCTCAATGTTCCATGGCCTTTGTAGTCACAATGCTCCATTGTCCGGATAATCGCGTTGCTCCATGATCTGTGTCAGCATAGTATTTCATGACACTTGTCTTCACAATGTTCCATGATCCCTGTAATCAAAATGATCCCTGCCAATGTCATCACAATGTTCCATGTCTCCTGTAATCACAATGCTCCATGCCCAGGTCATCACAATGCTCCAGGTATGTTGTCATCACCATGCTTCATGCCCCGTGTCATCACAATGCTCCATGAATCTTGTCTTCACACTGCTCTATGGCCTTTGTCATCACAATGCTCCGTGACCCCTGTCAACACAATGCCTGATGACCCCTGTCATCAAAATGCTAAATGGCACTTGTCATCACAATGCTCTATGTCACCTGTCATCACTCTTCTCCATGTCACTTGTTATCACAATGCTCCATGGCCCCTGTAATCCCAGTACTCCATGACCCCTTTCATTACAATGCCCAATGCTACCTCTCATCACAATTCTCCATGGCATTCGTCATCACGATGCACCATGACACCTGTCATCACAATGCTCCATGACACTTGTCATCACAGCGCCCGATGGCCCTTGTCATCACAATGTTCCTTGGTGCTTTTCATCGCAATGCTCCATGACAACTTTCATCAAAATACTCCAAGATTTGTTTCATCACAATGCTCCATGGCCCTTGTCATTACAAATCCACATGATCCCTTTCATGACAATTCTCCATGGCAACTTACATAAAAATGCTCCATGCCCCTGTCATCACAATGCCCAATGATACCTGTTTTTACAATGATCCATGTCCCTTGTCATCACAAGGCTCCATGTCCCTTGTATTCACAATGCCCCATGACCCCTGTCATCACAATGCTCCATGGCCCTTGTCATCACAATGCTCCATGAAACATTTCCTCACAATGCTCCAGTACGCCTTTCATCCAAATTCCCCATGGCCACTGTCATCACAATTCTCCATGACCCCTGTCATCGTAATGGTCCATGACCCGCTTCATCTCAATGCCCCATGACCCCTGTCATCACAAACCTCCATGCCCTTGTCATCACAAGGCTCCAGAACCCTTGTCATTATAATGCTCCATGTCCGTTTCATCACCATGCTCCATGACACTTGTCATCACAATGCTCCATGGCCCCTCTCATTACTGTGCTCCATAATAACTTTAATCACATTTCTAGATGACCACTGCCATCACAATGCCCCATGACATTGTCATCACAATTCGCCATGACCATTGTCATCACAATGCTCCATGAACCATGTCATCAGAGGGTCCCAGGACACTTGTCATCACAATGATCCATTACCATTTTCATCACAATGCTCCATGACCACTGTCATCTCAATGCTCCAAGGCCTTTGTATTCAAAATGCTCCATGGCCCCTGTAATCACAGTGCTCCATAACACCTTTCATCATAATGCTCCATGACCACTGCCATCTCAATGCCTCATGACGCCTGTCATCACAATTCTCCAAGGCCCCTTTCATCACAATGCTCCATGACACTTGTCATCACATTGCTCCATAACACCTGTCATCACACTGTTCCCGGCCCATATCATCACAATGCTCCATGTCCCCTATAATCACAATGCTCCATGCCTTTTTCCTCACAATGCTCCAGGATTCTTGTCAACACAATGTTCCATGACCGTGGCATCACAATGCTCCATGGCCCTTGTCATCACAATGCTCCAGAATTCTTGTCATCACAATGTTCCATGACCGTGTCATCACAATGCTACATGACCCTGGTCTTCACAGTTCTCCATGACCTTTGTCATCACAATGCTCTATGTCGCTTTTCATGACAATTCTCAATGACCACTTTAATCACTATGCTCGCTGACCATTTTCATGACATTTCTCTATTGTCATTACAATTCCCCACGGCCCCTTTCTTCACAATGCTCCATGATGCCTGTCATAAAAATGCTCCATGGCATTTGTTATCACAATGCTCCAGGACCAGTTTCATCACAGTACTCCATCCCCCTTGTCATCACAGTGCACAATGAAACCTTTCATTACAATGTTCCATGACACTTGTCATCACAATGCTCCATGGCCTTTATCGTCACAATGCTGCCAGGCACTTTTCATCACGACGTTCCATGAAAACTTTCATCACATGGCTCCATGACCATTGTCATCACAATAGTCCATACCCTTGTCAACACAATGTTGCATAATCCCTGTCATCACAATTCTCCATGACTGCTGTCATCACAATAATCCAGGACAAGTTTCATAACAATGCCTCATGGCCCCAGTCATCACAGTGCTCCATGATACCTTTCATCACAATTCCTAGATGATCAATGTCATCACAATGCCCCATGACACCTGTCATCACAATTCGCTATGACCCTTGTCATCACAATACTCGATGAACCGTGTCAGCACAGTGTTCCAGGACACATGTCATCACAATGATCCATGACTCCTTTCCTCACAGTGCTGCAGTACCCTTTTCACCATAATGCTCCGTGCCATTGTCAGCACAATGCTCCTTGGACCCTGTCATCAAAATGCCCCATCCCCTTTTCATCACAATGCTCCAGATGTCCTATCATTACAATGCTCCATGCCCGTGTCAACACAATGCTCCATGACCCCTGTCATCAAAATGCTTTATGAACCTTGTTATCAGAATGTTCCATGACCCCTGTCATCAAAATGATCCATGACCGTTGTCATCACAATGCTGCATGATACCTTTCATCCCAATTCTCTGTGACCGCTGTCATCACAATGCTCCTGGACAATTTTCATCACAATGCTCCATGGCCCCTGTCATCACAGTGCCCCATAACCGCTGTAATCACAATGCACCATGAGCCTGTCATCACAATGCTGCATGACTCCTGTCATCACATTTTTCCATGGCCTATGTATTCACAATGCACCATGGACCCTATAATCACACTGCCGCATGTTCCCTTTCAACACAATGCTCCATGACCCCTCTCATCACAAAGTTCCATGAAAATTGTCATCAAAATGCTCCATGACCCCGGTCACCACAAGGTTCCCTGCCCTTGTCATCACAATGCTCCTTGACGCTTGTAATCACAATGCTCCATGACCCTTGTAATCACAATGGTACATGGCCTTGTCATTACAATGCTCCATGGCCTCTGTCATCACCATGCTCCATGGTCTTTCTCATCACAATGCTCTATGACCCCTGTCATCACAATGCTTGATGACCATTGTCATCACAATGCTCCAAGGCCCGTGTCATCACAATGCCTCATGGTCTTTGTAATCATAATGCTCAATGACCCCTCTCATCACAATGCTCCATGCCGTTGTCATCACAATGCTCCATGGCCCCTGTAATCACAATGCTCCATGCCCTCGTCATCACAATGCTCCAGAACTCTTGGCATCATAATGCTCCATTCCCGTGTCATCCCATTGCTCAATGACACTTGTCATCAAAATGTTCCTTGGCCTTTGTCATCACAGTGCTCCATGATACCTTTAATCAAAATTCTTCATGACCACTGTCATCACAATGCAAGATGACCAATCTCATCACAATGCCCCATGACACGTGTCATCACAATTCGCCTTGGCCCTTCTCATCTCAATGCTGTATGAACCGTGTCATCACTAGGTTCCAGGACCCTTGTCATCACAATGCTCCATGAACTCTCTTATCTCAATGTTCCATGGCCTTTGTAGTCACAATGCTCCATTGTCCGGATAATCGCGTTGCTCCATGATCTGTGTCAGCACAGTATTTCATGACACTTGTCTTCACAATGTTCCATGATCCCTGTAATCAAAATGATCCCTGCCAATGTCATCACAATGTTCCATGTCTCCTGTAATCACAATGCTCCATGCCCAGGTCATCACAATGCTCCAGGTATGTTGTCATCACCATGCTTCATGCCCCGTGTCATCACAATGCTCCATGAATCTTGTCTTCACACTGCTCTATGGCCTTTGTCATCACAATGCTCCGTGACCCCTGTCAACACAATGCCTGATGACCCCTGTCATCAAAATGCTAAATGGCACTTGTCATCACAATGCTCTATGTCACCTGTCATCACTCTTCTCCATGTCACTTGTTATCACAATGCTCCATGGCCCCTGTAATCCCAGTACTCCATGACCCCTTTCATTACAATGCCCAATGCTACCTCTCATCACAATTCTCCATGGCATTCGTCATCACGATGCACCATGACACCTGTCATCACAATGCTCCATGACACTTGTCATCACAGCACCCGATGGCCCTTGTCATCACAATGTTCCTTGGTGCTATTCATCGCAATGCTCCATGACAACTTTCATCAAAATACTCCAAGATTTGTTTCATCACAATGCTCCATGGCCCTTGTCATTACAAATCCACATGATCCCTTTCATGACAATTCTCCATGGCAACTTACATAAAAATGCTCCATGCCCCTGTCATCACAATGCCCAATGATACCTGTTTTTACAATGATCCATGTCCCTTGTCATCACAAGGCTCCATGTCCCTTGTATTCACAATGCCCCATGACCCCTGTCATCACAATGCTCCATGGCCCTTGTCATCACAATGCTCCATGAAACATTTCCTCACAATGCTCCAGTACGCCTTTCATCCAAATTCCCCATGGCCACTGTCATCACAATTCTCCATGACCCCTGTCATCGTAATGGTCCATGACCCGCTTCATCTCAATGCCCCATGACCCCTGTCATCACAAACCTCCATGCCCTTGTCATCACAAGGCTCCAGAACACTTGTCATTATAATGCTCCATGTCCGTTTCATCACCATGCTCCATGACACTTGTCATCACAATGCTCCATGGCCCCTCTCATTACTGTGCTCCATAATAACTTTAATCACATTTCTAGATGACCACTGCCATCACAATGCCCCATGACATTGTCATCACAATTCGCCATGACCATTGTCATCACAATGCTCCATGAACCATGACATCAGAGGGTCCCAGGACACTTGTCATCACAATGATCCATTACCATTTTCATCACAATGCTCCATGACCACTGTCATCTCAATGCCCCAAGGCCTTTGTATTCAAAATGCTCCATGGCCCCTGTAATCACAGTGCTCCATAACACCTTTCATCATAATGCTCCATGACCACTGCCATCTCAATGCCTCATGACGCCTGTCATCACAATTCTCCAAGGCCCCTTTCATCACAATGCTCCATGACACTTGTCATCACATTGCTCCATAACACCTGTCATCACACTGTTCCCGGCCCATATCATCACAATGCTCCATGTCCCCTATAATCACAATGCTCCATGCCTTTTTCCTCACAATGCTCCAGGATTCTTGTCAACACAATGTTCCATGACCGTGGCATCACAATGCTCCATGGCCCTTGTCATCACAATGCTCCAGAATTCTTGTCATCACAATGTTCCATGACCGTGTCATCACAATGCTACATGACCCTGGTCTTCACAGTTCTCCATGACCTTTGTCATCACAATGCTCTATGTCGCTTTTCATGACAATTCTCAATGACCACTTTAATCATTATGCTCGCTGACCATTTTCATGACATTTCTCTATTGTCATTACAATTCACCACGGCCCCTTTCTTCACAATGCTCCATGATGCCTGTCACAAAAATACTCCATGGCTTTTGTTATCACAATGCTCCAGGACCAGTTTCATCACAGTACTCCATCCCCCTTGTCATCACAGTGCACAATGAAACCTTTCATTACAATGTTCCATGACACTTGTCATCACAATGCTCCATGGCCTTTATCGTCACAATGCTGCCAGGCACTTTTCATCACGACGTTCCATGAAAACTTTCATCACATGGCTCCATGACCATTGTCATCACAATAGTCCATACCCTTGTCAACACAATGTTGCATAATCCCTGTCATCACAATTCTCCATGACTGCTGTCATCACAATAATCCAGGACAAGTTTCATAACAATGCCTCATGGCCCCAGTCATCACAGTGCTCCATGATACCTTTCATCACAATTCCTAGATGATCAATGTCATCACAATGCCCCATGACACCTGTCATCACAATTCGCTATGACCCTTGTCATCACAATACTCGATGAACCGTGTCAGCACAGTGTTCCAGGACACATGTCATCACAATGATCCATGACTACTTTCATCACAATGCTCCAATACACCTGTCATCACAATGCTCCATGGCCCCTGTTATCATATTGCTCCATGATCTCTTTCATCACAATGCTCCATGACCACTGTCATCACCATGCCTCATGATGCCTGTCATCTCAATGCTCCATGGCCCCTTTCATCACAATGCTCCATGAACACAGTCATCACAATGTACCCTTCCCTTTTCATCACAATGCTCCATGGGCCCTGTCATCACAATGCTCCATTCCCTTGTCATCAAAATGCTCCAGAACTCTTGTCATCATAATGCTCCATGCCAATGTCATCAAAATGCCCCATGACACTTGTCATCACAATGCTCCATGGCCTTTGTCATCACAGTGTTCCATGGCCACTGTCATCACAATGCTCCATGCCCTTGTCATCAAAATTCTCCAGAACTCTTGTCATCATAATGCTCCATGCCAATGTCATCAAAATGCCACTTGACACTTGTCATCACAATGCTCCATGGCCTTTGTCATCACAATGTTCCATGGTCCCTTTAATCACAGTGCTCCCTGATACCTTTCATCACAATTCTAGATGACCACTGTCATCACAATGCCCCATGACTGATGTCATCACAATTCGCATGGTCCTTGTCATCACAATGCTCCATGAACCGTGTCATCACAAGGTTCCAGGACACTTGTCATCACAATGATCCATGATCACTTTCATCACAATGCTCCATGAAACCTGTCATCTCAATGCTCCATAGCCTTTGTATTCACAATGCTCCATGGCCCCTGTAATCACAGTGCTCCATAACACCTTTCATCATAATGCTCCATGACCACTGCCATCTCAATGCCTCATGACGCCTGTCATCACAATTCTCCAAGGCCCCTTTCATCACAATGCTCCATGACACTTGTCATCACATTGCTCCATAACACCTGTCATCACACTCTTCCCGGCCCATATCATCACAATGCTCCATGTCCCCTATAATCACAATGCTCCATGCCTTTTTCCTCACAATGCTCCAGGATTCTTGTCAACACAATGTTCCATGACCGTGGCATCACAATGTTCCATGGCCCTTGTCATCACAATGCTCCAGAATTCTTGTCATCACAATGTTCCATGACCGTGTCATCACAATGCTACATGACCCTGGTCTTCACAGTTCTCCATGACCTTTGTCATCACAATGCTCTATGTCGCTTTTCATGACAATTCTCAATGACCACTTTAATCACTATGCTCGCTGACCATTTTCATGACATTTCTCTATTGTCATTACAATTCCCCACGGCCCCTTTCTTCACAATGCTCCATGATGCCTGTCATAAAAATGCTCCATGGCTTTTGTTATCACAATGCTCCAGGACCAGTTTCATCACAGTACTCCATCCCCCTTGTCATCACAGTGCACAATGAAACCTTTCATTACAATGTTCCATGACACTTGTCATCACAATGCTCCATGGCCTTTATCGTCACAATGCTGCCAGGCACTTTTCATCACGACGTTCCATGAAAACTTTCATCACATGGCTCCATGACCATTGTCATCACAATAGTCCATACCCTTGTCAACACAATGTTGCATAATCCCTGTCATCACAATTCTCCATGACTGCTGTCATCACAATAATCCAGGACAAGTTTCATAACAATGCCTCATGGCCCCAGTCATCACAGTGCTCCATGATACCTTTCATCACAATTCCTAGATGATCAATGTCATCACAATGCCCCATGACACCTGTCATCACAATTCGCTATGACCCTTGTCATCACAATACTCGATGAACCGTGTCAGCACAGTGTTCCAGGACACATGTCATCACAATGATCCATGACTCCTTTCCTCACAGTGCTGCAGTACCCTTTTCACCATAATGCTCCGTGCCATTGTCAGCACAATGCTCCTTGGACCCTGTCATCAAAATGCCCCATCCCCTTTTCATCACAATGCTCCAGATGTCCTATCATTACAATGCTCCATGCCCGTGTCAACACAATGCTCCATGACCCCTGTCATCAAAATGCTTTATGAACCTTGTTATCAGAATGTTCCATGACCCCTGTCATCAAAATGATCCATGACCGTTGTCATCACAATGCTGCATGATACCTTTCATCCCAATTCTCTGTGACCGCTGTCATCACAATGCTCCTGGACAATTTTCATCACAATGCTCCATGGCCCCTGTCATCACAGTGCCCCATAACCGCTGTAATCACAATGCACCATGAGCCTGTCATCACAATGCTGCATGACTCCTGTCATCACATTTTTCCATGGTCTATGTATTCACAATGCACCATGGACCCTATAATCACACTGCTGCATGTTCCCTTTCAACACAATGGTCCATGACCCCTCTCATCACAAAGTTCCATGAAAATTGTCATCAAAATGCTCCATGACCCCGGTCACCACAAGGTTCCCTGCCCTTGTCATCACAATGCTCCTTGACGCTTGTAATCACAATGCTCCATGACCCTTGTAATCACAATGGTACATGGCCTTGTCATTACAATGCTCCATGGCCTCTGTCATCACCATGCTCCATGGTCTTTCTCATCACAATGCTCTATGACCCCTGTCATCACAATGCTTGATGACCATTGTCATCACAATGCTCCAAGGCCCGTGTCATCACAATGCCTCATGGTCTTTGTAATCATAATGCTCAATGACCCCTCTCATCACAATGCTCCATGCCGTTGTCATCACAATGCTCCATGGCCCCTGTAATCACAATGCTCCATGCCCTCGTCATCACAATGCTCCAGAACTCTTGGCATCATAATGCTCCATTCCCGTGTCATCCCATTGCTCAATGACACTTGTCATCAAAATGTTCCTTGGCCTTTGTCATCACAGTGCTCCATGATACCTTTAATCAAAATTCTTCATGACCACTGTCATCACAATGCAAGATGACCAATCTCATCACAATGCCCCATGACACGTGTCATCACAATTCGCCTTGGCCCTTCTCATCTCAATGCTGTATGAACCGTGTCATCACTAGGTTCCAGGACCCTTGTCATCACAATGCTCCATGAACTCTCTTATCTCAATGTTCCATGGCCTTTGTAGTCACAATGCTCCATTGTCCGGATAATCGCGTTGCTCCATGATCTGTGTCAGCACAGTATTTCATGACACTTGTCTTCACAATGTTCCATGATCCCTGTAATCAAAATGATCCCTGCCAATGTCATCACAATGTTCCATGTCTCCTGTAATCACAATGCTCCATGCCCAGGTCATCACAATGCTCCAGGTATGTTGTCATCACCATGCTTCATGCCCCGTGTCATCACAATGCTCCATGAATCTTGTCTTCACACTGCTCTATGGCCTTTGTCATCACAATGCTCCGTGACCCCTGTCAACACAATGCCTGATGACCCCTGTCATCAAAATGCTAAACGGCACTTGTCATCACAATGCTCTATGTCACCTGTCATCACTCTTCTCCATGTCACTTGTTATCACAATGCTCCATGGCCCCTGTAATCCCAGTACTCCATGACCCCTTTCATTACAATGCCCAATGCTACCTCTCATTACAATTCTCCATTGCATTCGTCATCACGATGCACCATGACACCTGTCATCACAATGCTCCATGACACTTGTCATCACAGCGCCCGATGGCCCTTGTCATCACAATGTTCCTTGGTGCTATTCATCGCAATGCTCCATGACAACTTTCATCAAAATACTCCAAGATTTGTTTCATCACAATGCTCCATGGCCCTTGTCATTACAAATCCACATGATCCCTTTCATGACAATTCTCCATGGCAACTTACATAAAAATGCTCCATGCCCCTGTCATCACAATGCCCAATGATACCTGTTTTTACAAGGATCCATGTCCCTTGTCATCACAAGGCTCCATGTCCCTTGTATTCACAATGCCCCATGACCCCTGTCATCACAATGCTCCATGGCCCTTGTCATCACAATGCTCCATGAAACATTTCCTCACAATGCTCCAGTACGCCTTTCATCCAAATTCCCCATGGCCACTGTCATCACAATTCTCCATGACCCCTGTCATCGTAATGGTCCATGACCCGCTTCATCTCAATGCCCCATGACCCCTGTCATCACAAACCTCCATGCCCTTGTCATCACAAGGCTCCAGAACACTTGTCATTATAATGCTCCATGTCCGTTTCATCACCATGCTCCATGACACTTGTCATCACAATGCTCCATGGCCCCTCTCATTACTGTGCTCCATAATAACTTTAATCACATTTCTAGATGACCACTGCCATCACAATGCCCCATGACATTGTCATCACAATTCGCCATGACCATTGTCATCACAATGCTCCATGAACCATGACATCAGAGGGTCCCAGGACACTTGTCATCACAATGATCCATTACCATTTTCATCACAATGCTCCATGACCACTGTCATCTCAATGCCCCAAGGCCTTTGTATTCAAAATGCTCCATGGCCCCTGTAATCACAGTGCTCCATAACACCTTTCATCATAATGCTCCATGATCACTGCCATCTCAATGCCTCATGACGCCTGTCATCACAATTCTCCAAGGCCCCTTTCATCACAATGCTCCATGACACTTGTCATCACATTGCTCCATAACACCTGTCATCACACTGTTCCCGGCCCATATCATCACAATGCTCCATGTCCCCTATAATCACAATGCTCCATGCCTTTTTCCTCACAATGCTCCAGGATTCTTGTCAACACAATGTTCCATGACCGTGGCATCACAATGCTCCATGGCCCTTGTCATCACAATGCTCCAGAATTCTTGTCATCACAATGTTCCATGACCGTGTCATCACAATGCTACATGACCCTGGTCTTCACAGTTCTCCATGACCTTTGTCATCACAATGCTCTATGTCGCTTTTCATGACAATTCTCAATGACCACTTTAATCATTATGCTCGCTGACCATTTTCATGACATTTCTCTATTGTCATTACAATTCCCCACGGCCCCTTTCTTCACAATGCTCCATGATGCCTGTCACAAAAATACTCCATGGCTTTTGTTATCACAATGCTCCAGGACCAGTTTCATCACAGTACTCCATCCCCCTTGTCATCACAGTGCACAATGAAACCTTTCATTACAATGTTCCATGACACTTGTCATCACAATGCTCCATGGCCTTTATCGTCACAATGCTGCCAGGCACTTTTCATCACGACGTTCCATGAAAACTTTCATCACATGGCTCCATGACCATTGTCATCACAATAGTCCATACCCTTGTCAACACAATGTTGCATAATCCCTGTCATCACAATTCTCCATGACTGCTGTCATCACAATAATCCAGGACAAGTTTCATAACAATGCCTCATGGCCCCAGTCATCACAGTGCTCCATGATACCTTTCATCACAATTCCTAGATGATCAATGTCATCACAATGCCCCATGACACCTGTCATCACAATTCGCTATGACCCTTGTCATCACAATACTCGATGAACCGTGTCAGCACAGTGTTCCAGGACACATGTCATCACAATGATCCATGACTACTTTCATCACAATGCTCCAATACACCTGTCATCACAATGCTCCGTGGCCCCTGTTATCATATTGCTCCATGATCTCTTTCATCACAATGCTCCATGACCACTGTCATCACCATGCCTCATGATGCCTGTCATCTCAATGCTCCATGGCCCCTTTCATCACAATGCTCCATGAACACAGTCATCACAATGTACCCTGCCCTTTTCATCACAATGCTCCATGGGCCCTGTCATCACAATGCTCCATGCCCTTGTCATCAAAATGCTCCAGAACTCTTGTCATCATAATGCTCCATGCCAATGTCATCAAAATGCCCCATGACACTTGTCATCACAATGCTCCATGGCCTTTGTCATCACAGTGTTCCATGGCCACTGTCATCACAATGCTCCATGCCCTTGTCATCAAAATTCTCCAGAACTCTTGTCATCATAATGCTCCATGCCAATGTCATCAAAATGCCACTTGACACTTGTCATCACAATGCTCCATGGCCTTTGTCATCACAATGTTCCATGGTCCCTTTAATCACAGTGCTCCCTGATACCTTTCATCACAATTCTAGATGACCACTGTCATCACAATGCCCCATGACTGATGTCATCACAATTCGCATGGTCCTTGTCATCACAATGCTCCATGAACCGTGTCATCACAAGGTTCCAGGACACTTGTCATCACAATGATCCATGATCACTTTCATCACAATGCTCCATGAAACCTGTCATCTCAATGCTCCATAGCCTTTGTATTCACAATGCTCCATGGCCCCTGTAATCACAGTGCTCTATGACCCATTTCATCACAATGCTCCAAGACCGCTGTCATCACAATGCCCCATGACGCCTGCCATCACAAATCTCCAAGGCCTCTCTTACCAGAAAGCTCCATGATCCCTGTCAACACAATGTTCCATGACACTTTTCATCACAATGCTCCATGACCCCTGTCATCACAAAGTTCTCTGCCCATATCATCACAATGCTCCTTGTCACCTTTAATCACAATGCTCCATGCCCTTTCATCACAATGCTCCAGAATTCTTGTTATCGCAATGATCCTTGACCGTGTCATTACAATGCTCCATGACCCTTGTCATCACAAAGCTCCATGACCCCTGTCATCACAATGATCCATGACTCCTTTCCTCACAGTGCTGCAGTACCCTTTTCACCATAATGCTCCGTGCAATTGTCAGCACAATGCTCCTTGGACCCTGTCATCAAAATGCCCCATCCCCTTTTCATCACAATGCTCCAGATGTCCTATCATTACAATGCTCCATGCCCGTGTCAACACAATGCTCCATGACCCCTGTCATCAAAATGCTTTATGAACCTTGTTATCAGAATGTTCCATGACCCCTGTCATCAAAATGATCCATGACCGTTGTCATCACAATGCTGCATGATACCTTTCATCCCAATTCTCTGTGACCGCTGTCATCACAATGCTCCTGGACAATTTTCATCACAATGCTCCATGGCCCCTGTCATCACAGTGCCCCATAACCGCTGTAATCACAATGCTCCATGACCCTGTCATCACAATGCTGCATGACTCCTGTCATCACATTTTTCCATGGCCTATGTATTCACAATGCACCATGGACCCTATAATCACACTGCTGCATGTTCCCTTTCAACACAATGCTCCATGACCCCTCTCATCACAAAGTTCCATGAAAATTGTCATCAAAATTCTCCATGACCCCGGTCACCACAAGGTTCCCTGCCCTTGTCATCACAATGCTCCTTGACGCTTGTAATCACAATGCTCCATGACCCTTGTAATCACAATGGTACATGGCCTTGTCATTACAATGCTCCATGGCCTCTGTCATCACCATGCTCCATGGTCTTTCTCATCACAATGCTCTATGACCCCTGTCATCACAATGCTTGATGACCATTGTCATCACAATGCTCCAAGGCCCGTGTCATCACAATGCCTCATGGTCTTTGTAATCATAATGCTCAATGACCCCTCTCATCACAATGCTCCATGCCGTTGTCATCACAATGCTCCATGGCCCCTGTAATCACAATGCTCCATGCCCTCGTCATCACAATGCTCCAGAACTCTTGGCATCATAATGCTCCATTCCCGTGTCATCCCATTGCTCAATGACACTTGTCATCAAAATGTTCCTTGGCCTTTGTCATCACAGTGCTCCATGATACCTTTAATCAAAATTCTTCATGACCACTGTCATCACAATGCAAGATGACCAATCTCATCACAATGCCCCATGACACGTGTCATCACAATTCGCATTGGCCCTTCTCATCTCAATGCTGTATGAACCGTGTCATCACTAGGTTCCAGGACCCTTGTCATCACAATGCTCCATGAACTCTCTTATCTCAATGTTCCATGGCCTTTGTAGTCACAATGCTCCATTGTCCGGATAATCGCGTTGCTCCATGATCTGTGTCAGCACAGTATTTCATGACACTTGTCTTCACAATGTTCCATGATCCCTGTAATCAAAATGATCCCTGCCAATGTCATCACAATGTTCCATGTCTCCTGTAATCACAATGCTCCATGCCCAGGTCATCACAATGCTCCAGGTATGTTGTCATCACCATGCTTCATGCCCCGTGTCATCACAATGCTCCATGAATCTTGTCTTCACAATGCTCTATGGCCTTTGTCATCACAATGCTCCGTGACCCCTGTCAACACAATGCCTGATGACCCCTGTCATCAAAATGCTAAATGGCACTTGTCATCACAATGCTCTATGTCACCTGTCATCACTCTTCTCCATGTCACTTGTTATCACAATGCTCCATGGCCCCTGTAATCCCAGTACTCCATGACCCCTTTCATTACAATGCCCAATGCTACCTCTCATCACAATTCTCCATGGCATTCGTCATCACGATGCACCATGACACCTGTCATCACAATGCTCCATGACACTTGTCATCACAGCGCCCGATGGCCCTTGTCATCACAATGTTCCTTGGTGCTTTTCATCGCAATGCTCCATGACAACTTTCATCAAAATACTCCAAGATTTGTTTCATCACAATGCTCCATGGCCCTTGTCATTACAAATCCACATGATCCCTTTCATGACAATTCTCCATGGCAACTTACATAAAAATGCTCCATGCCCCTGTCATCACAATGCCCAATGATACCTGTTTTTACAATGATCCATGTCCCTTGTCATCACAAGGCTCCATGTCCCTTGTATTCACAATGCCCCATGACCCCTGTCATCACAATGCTCCATGGCCCTTGTCATCACAATGCTCCATGAAACATTTCCTCACAATGCTCCAGTACGCCTTTCATCCAAATTCCCCATGGCCACTGTCATCACAATTCTCCATGACCCCTGTCATCGTAATGGTCCATGACCCGCTTCATCTCAATGCCCCATGACCCCTGTCATCACAAACCTCCATGCCCTTGTCATCACAAGGCTCCAGAACCCTTGTCATTATAATGCTCCATGTCCGTTTCATCACCATGCTCCATGACACTTGTCATCACAATGCTCCATGGCCCCTCTCATTACTGTGCTCCATAATAACTTTAATCACATTTCTAGATGACCACTGCCATCACAATGCCCCATGACATTGTCATCACAATTCGCCATGACCATTGTCATCACAATGCTCCATGAACCATGTCGTCAGAGGGTCCCAGGACACTTGTCATCACAATGATCCATTACCATTTTCATCACAATGCTCCATGACCACTGTCATCTCAATGCTCCAAGGCCTTTGTATTCAAAATGCTCCATGGCCCCTGTAATCACAGTGCTCCATAACACCTTTCATCATAATGCTCCATGACCACTGCCATCTCAATGCCTCATGACGCCTGTCATCACAATTCTCCAAGGCCCCTTTCATCACAATGCTCCATGACACTTGTCATCACATTGCTCCATAACACCTGTCATCACACTGTTCCCGGCCCATATCATCACAATGCTCCATGTCCCCTATAATCACAATGCTCCATGCCTTTTTCCTCACAATGCTCCAGGATTCTTGTCAACACAATGTTCCATGACCGTGGCATCACAATGCTCCATGGCCCTTGTCATCACAATGCTCCAGAATTCTTGTCATCACAATGTTCCATGACCGTGTCATCACAATGCTACATGACCCTGGTCTTCACAGTTCTCCATGACCTTTGTCATCACAATGCTCTATGTCGCTTTTCATGACAATTCTCAATGACCACTTTAATCACTATGCTCGCTGACCATTTTCATGACATTTCTCTATTGTCATTACAATTCCCCACGGCCCCTTTCTTCACAATGCTCCATGATGCCTGTCATAAAAATGCTCCATGGCTTTTGTTATCACAATGCTCCAGGACCAGTTTCATCACAGTACTCCATCCCCCTTGTCATCACAGTGCACAATGAAACCTTTCATTACAATGTTCCATGACACTTGTCATCACAATGCTCCATGGCCTTTATCGTCACAATGCTGCCAGGCACTTTTCATCACGACGTTCCATGAAAACTTTCATCACATGGCTCCATGACCATTGTCATCACAATAGTCCATACCCTTGTCAACACAATGTTGCATAATCCCTGTCATCACAATTCTCCATGACTGCTGTCATCACAATAATCCAGGACAAGTTTCATAACAATGCCTCATGGCCCCAGTCATCACAGTGCTCCATGATACCTTTCATCACAATTCCTAGATGATCAATGTCATCACAATGCCCCATGACACCTGTCATCACAATTCGCTATGACCCTTGTCATCACAATACTCGATGAACCGTGTCAGCACAGTGTTCCAGGACACATGTCATCACAATGATCCATGACTCCTTTCCTCACAGTGCTGCAGTACCCTTTTCACCATAATGCTCCGTGCCATTGTCAGCACAATGCTCCTTGGACCCTGTCATCAAAATGCCCCATCCCCTTTTCATCACAATGCTCCAGATGTCCTATCATTACAATGCTCCATGCCCGTGTCAACACAATGCTCCATGACCCCTGTCATCAAAATGCTTTATGAACCTTGTTATCAGAATGTTCCATGACCCCTGTCATCAAAATGATCCATGACCGTTGTCATCACAATGCTGCATGATACCTTTCATCCCAATTCTCTGTGACCGCTGTCATCACAATGCTCCTGGACAATTTTCATCACAATGCTCCATGGCCCCTGTCATCACAGTGCCCCATAACCGCTGTAATCACAATGCACCATGAGCCTGTCATCACAATGCTGCATGACTCCTGTCATCACATTTTTCCATGGCCTATGTATTCACAATGCACCATGGACCCTATAATCACACTGCCGCATGTTCCCTTTCAACACAATGCTCCATGACCCCTCTCATCACAAAGTTCCATGAAAATTGTCATCAAAATGCTCCATGACCCCGGTCACCACAAGGTTCCCTGCCCTTGTCATCACAATGCTCCTTGACGCTTGTAATCACAATGCTCCATGACCCTTGTAATCACAATGGTACATGGCCTTGTCATTACAATGCTCCATGGCCTCTGTCATCACCATGCTCCATGGTCTTTCTCATCACAATGCTCTATGACCCCTGTCATCACAATGCTTGATGACCATTGTCATCACAATGCTCCAAGGCCCGTGTCATCACAATGCCTCATGGTCTTTGTAATCATAATGCTCAATGACCCCTCTCATCACAATGCTCCATGCCGTTGTCATCACAATGCTCCATGGCCCCTGTAATCACAATGCTCCATGCCCTCGTCATCACAATGCTCCAGAACTCTTGGCATCATAATGCTCCATTCCCGTGTCATCCCATTGCTCAATGACACTTGTCATCAAAATGTTCCTTGGCCTTTGTCATCACAGTGCTCCATGATACCTTTAATCAAAATTCTTCATGACCACTGTCATCACAATGCAAGATGACCAATCTCATCACAATGCCCCATGACACGTGTCATCACAATTCGCCTTGGCCCTTCTCATCTCAATGCTGTATGAACCGTGTCATCACTAGGTTCCAGGACCCTTGTCATCACAATGCTCCATGAACTCTCTTATCTCAATGTTCCATGGCCTTTGTAGTCACAATGCTCCATTGTCCGGATAATCGCGTTGCTCCATGATCTGTGTCAGCACAGTATTTCATGACACTTGTCTTCACAATGTTCCATGATCCCTGTAATCAAAATGATCCCTGCCAATGTCATCACAATGTTCCATGTCTCCTGTAATCACAATGCTCCATGCCCAGGTCATCACAATGCTCCAGGTATGTTGTCATCACCATGCTTCATGCCCCGTGTCATCACAATGCTCCATGAATCTTGTCTTCACACTGCTCTATGGCCTTTGTCATCACAATGCTCCGTGACCCCTGTCAACACAATGCCTGATGACCCCTGTCATCAAAATGCTAAATGGCACTTGTCATCACAATGCTCTATGTCACCTGTCATCACTCTTCTCCATGTCACTTGTTATCACAATGCTCCATGGCCCCTGTAATCCCAGTACTCCATGACCCCTTTCATTACAATGCCCAATGCTACCTCTCATCACAATTCTCCATGGCATTCGTCATCACGATGCACCATGACACCTGTCATCACAATGCTCCATGACACTTGTCATCACAGCACCCGATGGCCCTTGTCATCACAATGTTCCTTGGTGCTATTCATCGCAATGCTCCATGACAACTTTCATCAAAATACTCCAAGATTTGTTTCATCACAATGCTCCATGGCCCTTGTCATTACAAATCCACATGATCCCTTTCATGACAATTCTCCATGGCAACTTACATAAAAATGCTCCATGCCCCTGTCATCACAATGCCCAATGATACCTGTTTTTACAATGATCCATGTCCCTTGTCATCACAAGGCTCCATGTCCCTTGTATTCACAATGCCCCATGACCCCTGTCATCACAATGCTCCATGGCCCTTGTCATCACAATGCTCCATGAAACATTTCCTCACAATGCTCCAGTACGCCTTTCATCCAAATTCCCCATGGCCACTGTCATCACAATTCTCCATGACCCCTGTCATCGTAATGGTCCATGACCCGCTTCATCTCAATGCCCCATGACCCCTGTCATCACAAACCTCCATGCCCTTGTCATCACAAGGCTCCAGAACACTTGTCATTATAATGCTCCATGTCCGTTTCATCACCATGCTCCATGACACTTGTCATCACAATGCTCCATGGCCCCTCTCATTACTGTGCTCCATAATAACTTTAATCACATTTCTAGATGACCACTGCCATCACAATGCCCCATGACATTGTCATCACAATTCGCCATGACCATTGTCATCACAATGCTCCATGAACCATGTCATCAGAGGGTCCCAGGACACTTGTCATCACAATGATCCATTACCATTTTCATCACAATGCTCCATGACTACTGTCATCTCAATGCTCCAAGGCCTTTGTATTCAAAATGCTCCATGGCCCCTGTAATCACAGTGCTCCATAACACCCTTCATCATAATGCTCCATGACCACTGCCATCTCAATGCCTCATGACGCCTGTCATCACAATTCTCCAAGGCCCCTTTCATCACAATGCTCCATGACACTTGTCATCACATTGCTCCATAACACCTGTCATCACAGTGTTCCCGGCCCATATCATCACAATGCTCCATGTCCCCTATAATCACAATGCTCCATGCCTTTTTCCTCACAATGCTCCAGGATTCTTGTCAACACAATGTTCCATGACCGTGGCATCACAATGCTCCATGGCCCTTGTCATCACAATGCTCCAGAATTCTTGTCATCACAATGTTCCATGACCGTGTCATCACAATGCTACATGACCCTGGTCTTCACAGTTCTCCATGACCTTTGTCATCACAATGCTCTATGTCGCTTTTCATGACAATTCTCAATGACCACTTTAATCACTATGCTCGCTGACCATTTTCATGACATTTCTCTATTGTCATTACAATTCCCCATGGCCCCTTTCTTCACAATGCTCCATGATGCCTGTCATAAAAATGCTCCATGGCTTTTGTTATCACAATGCTCCAGGACCAGTTTCATCACAGTACTCCATCCCCCTTGTCATCACAGTGAACAATGAAACCTTTCATTACAATGTTCCATGACACTTGTCATCACAATGCTCCATGGCCTTTATCGTCACAATGCTGCCAGGCACTTTTCATCACGACGTTCCATGAAAACTTTCATCACATGGCTCCATGACCATTGTCATCACAATAGTCCATACCCTTGTCAACACAATGTTGCATAATCCCTGTCATCACAATTCTCCATGACTGCTGTCATCACAATAATCCAGGACAAGTTTCATAACAATGCCTCATGGCCCCAGTCATCACAGTGCTCCATGATACCTTTCATCACAATTCCTAGATGATCAATTGTCATCACAATGCCCCATGACACCTGTCATCACAATTCGCTATGACCCTTGTCATCACAATACTCGATGAACCGTGTCAGCAGAGTGTTCCAGGACACATGTCATCACAATGATCCATGACTACTTTCATCACAATGCTCCAATACACCTGTCATCACAATGCTCCATGGCCCCTGTTATCATATTGCTCCATGATCTCTTTCATCACAATGCTCCATGACCACTGTCATCACCATGCCTCATGACGCCTGTCATCTCAATGCTCCATGGCCCCTTTCATCACAATGCTCCATGAACACAGTCATCACAATGTACCCTGCCCTTTTCATCACAATGCTCCATGGGCCCTGTCATCACAATGCTCCATGCCATTGTCATCAAAATGCTCAAGAACTCTTGTCATCATAATGCTCCATGCCAATGTCATCAAAATGCCCCATGACACTTGTCATCACAATGCTCCATGTCCTTTGTCATCACAGTGTTCCATGGCCACTGTCATCACAATGCTCCATGCCCTTGTCATCAAAATTCTCCAGAACTCTTGTCATCATAATGCTCCATGCCAATGTCATCAAAATGCCCCTTGACACTTGTCATCACAATGCTCCATGGCCTTTGTCATCACAATGTTCCATGGTCCCTTTAATCACAGTGCTCCCTGATACCTTTCATCACAATTCTAGATGACCACTGTCATCACAATGCCCCATGACTGATGTCATCACAATTCGCATGGTCCTTGTCATCACAATGCTCCATGAACCGTGTCATCACAAGGTTCCAGGACACTTGTCATCACAATGATCCATGATCACTTTCATCACAATGCTCCATGAAACCTGTCATCTCAATGCTCCATAGCCTTTGTATTCACAATGCTCCATGGCCCCTGTAATCACAGTGCTCTATGACCCATTTCATCACAATGCTCCAAGACCGCTGTCATCCCAATGCCCCATGACGCCTGCCATCACAAATCTCCAAGGCCTCTCTTACCAGAAAGCTCCATGATCCCTGTCAGCACAATGTTCCATGACACTTTTCATCACAATGCTCCATGACCCCTGTCATCACAAAGTTCTCTGCCCATATCATCACAATGCTCCTTGTCACCTTTAATCACAATGCTCCATGCCCTTTCATCACAATGCTCCAGAATTCTTGTTATCGCAATGATCCTTTACCGTGTCATTACAATGCTCCATGACCCTTGTCATCACAAAGCTCCATGACCCCTATCATCACAATGATCCATGACTCCTTTCCTCACAGTGCTGCAGTACCCTTTTCACCATAATGCTCCGTGCCATTGTCAGCACAATGCTCCTTGGACCCTGTCATCAAAATGCCCCATCCCCTTTTCATCACAATGCTCCAGATGTCCTATCATTACAATGCTCCATACCCGTGTCAACACAATGCTCCATGACCCCTGTCATCAAAATGCTTTATGAACCTTGTTATCAGAATGTTCCATGACCCCTGTCATCAAAATGATCCATGACCGTTGTCATCACAATGCTGCATGATACCTTTCATCCCAATTCTCTGTGACCGCTGTCATCACAATGCTCCTGGACAATTTTCATCACAATGCTCCATGGCCCCTGTCATCACAGTGCCCCATAAACGCTGTAATCACAATGCTCCATGAGCCTGTCATCACAATGCTGCATGACTCCTGTCATCACATTTTTCCATGGCCTATGTATTCACAATGCACCATGGACCCTATAATCACACTGCTGCATGTTCCCTTTCAACACAATGCTCCATGACCCCTCTCATCACAAAGTTCCATGAAAATTGTCATCAAAATGCTCCATGACCCCGGTCACCACAAGGTTCCCTGCCCTTGTCATCACAATGCTCCTTGACGCTTGTAATCACAATGCTCCATGACCCTTGTAATCACAATGGTACATGGACTTGTCATTACAATGCTCCATGGCCTCTGTCATCACCATGCTCCATGGTCTTTCTCATCACAATGCTCTATGACCCTGTCATCACAATGCTTGATGACCATTGTCATCACAATGCTCCAAGGCCCGTGTCATCACAATGCCTCATGGTCTTTGTAATCATAATGCTCAATGACCCCTCTCATCACAATGCTCCATGCCGTTGTCATCACAATGCTCCATGGCCCCTGTAATCACAATGCTCCATGCCCTCGTCATCACAATGCTCCAGAACTCTTGGCATCATAATGCTCCATTCCCGTGTCATCCCATTGCTCAATGACACTTGTCATCAAAATGTTCCTTGGCCTTTGTCATCACAGTGCTCCATGATACCTTTAATCAAAATTCTTCATGACCACTGTCATCACAATGCAAGATGACCAATCTCATCACAATGCCCCTTGACACGTGTCATCACAATTCGCCTTGGCCCTTCTCATCTCAATGCTGTATGAACCGTGTCATCACTAGGTTCCAGGACCCTTGTCATCACAATGCTCCATGAACTCTCTTATCTCAATGTTCCATGGCCTTTGTAGTCACAATGCTCCATTGTCCGGATAATCGCGTTGCTCCATGATCTGTGTCAGCACAGTATTTCATGACACTTGTCTTCACAATGTTCCATGATCCCTGTAATCAAAATGATCCCTGCCAATGTCATCACAATGTTCCATGTCTCCTGTAATCACAATGCTCCATGCCCAGGTCATCACAATGCTCCAGGTATGTTGTCATCACCATGCTTCATGCCCCGTGTCATCACAATGCTCCATGAATCTTGTCTTCACAATGCTCTATGGCCTTTGTCATCACAATGCTCCGTGACCACTGTCAACACAATGCCTGATGACCCCTGTCATCAAAATGCTAAATGGCACTTGTCATCACAATGCTCTATGTCACCTGTCATCACTCTTCTCCATGTCACTTGTTATCACAATGCTCCATGGCCCCTGAAATCCCAGTACTCCATGACCACTTTCATTACAATGCCCATTGCTACCTCTCATCACAATTCTCCATGGCATTCGTCATCACGATGCACCATGACACCTGTCATCACAATGCTCCATGACACTTGTCATCACAGCGCCCGATGGCCCTTGTCATCACAATGTTCCTTGGTGCTTTTCATCGCAATGCTCCATGACAACTTTCATCAAAATACTCCAAGATTTGTTTCATCACAATGCTCCATGGCCCTTGTCATTACAAATCCACATGATCCCTTTCATGACAATTCTCCATGGCAACTTACATAAAAATGCTCCATGCCCCTGTCATCACAATGCCCAATGATACCTGTTTTTACAATGATCCTTGTCCCTTGTCATCACAAGGCTCCATGTCCCTTGTATTCACAATGCCCCATGACCCCTGTCATCACAAACCTCCATGCCCTTGTCATCACAAGGCTCCAGAACACTTGTCATTATAATGCTCCATGTCCGTTTCATCACCATGCTCCATGACACTTGTCATCACAATGCTCCATGGCCCCTCTCATTACTGTGCTCCATAATAACTTTAATCACATTTCTAGATGACCACTGCCATCACAATGCCCCATGACATTGTCATCACAATTCGCCATGACCATTGTCATCACAATGCTCCATGAACCATGTCATCAGAGGGTCCCAGGACACTTGTCATCACAATGATCCATTACCATTTTCATCACAATGCTCCATGACTACTGTCATCTCAATGCTCCAAGGCCTTTGTATTCAAAATGCTCCATGGCCCCTGTAATCACAGTGCTCCATAACACCTTTCATCATAATGCTCCATGACCACTGCCATCTCAATGCCTCATGACGCCTGTCATCACAATTCTCCAAGGCCCCTTTCATCACAATGCTCCATGACACTTGTCATCACATTGCTCCATAACACCTGTCATCACAGTGTTCCCGGCCCATATCATCACAATGCTCCATGTCCCCTATAATCACAATGCTCCATGCCTTTTTCCTCACAATGCTCCAGGATTCTTGTCAACACAATGTTCCATGACCGTGGCATCACAATGCTCCATGGCCCTTGTCATCACAATGCTCCAGAATTCTTGTCATCACAATGTTCCATGACCGTGTCATCACAATGCTACATGACCCTGGTCTTCACAGTTCTCCATGACCTTTGTCATCACAATGCTCTATGTCGCTTTTCATGACAATTCTCAATGACCACTTTAATCACTATGCTCGCTGACCATTTTCATGACATTTCTCTATTGTCATTACAATTCCCCACGGCCCCTTTCTTCACAATGCTCCATGATGCCTGTCATAAAAATGCTCCATGGCTTTTGTTATCACAATGCTCCAGGACCAGTTTCATCACAGTACTCCATCCCCCTTGTCATCACAGTGCACAATGAAACCTTTCATTACAATGTTCCATGACACTTGTCATCACAATGCTCCATGGCCTTTATCGTCACAATGCTGCCAGGCACTTTTCATCACGACGTTCCATGAAAACTTTCATCACATGGCTCCATGACCATTGTCATCACAATAGTCCATACCCTTGTCAACACAATGTTGCATAATCCCTGTCATCACAATTCTCCATGACTGCTGTCATCACAATAATCCAGGACAAGTTTCATAACAATGCCTCATGGCCCCAGTCATCACAGTGCTCCATGATACCTTTCATCACAATTCCTAGATGATCAATGTCATCACAATGCCCCATGACACCTGTCATCACAATTCGCTATGACCCTTGTCATCACAATACTCGATGAACCGTGTCAGCACAGTGTTCCAGGACACATGTCATCACAATGATCCATGACTACTTTCATCACAATGCTCCAATACACCTGTCATCACAATGCTCCATGGCCCCTGTTATCATATTGCTCCATGATCTCTTTCATCACAATGCTCCATGACCACTGTCATCACCATGCCTCATGACGCCTGTCATCTCAATGCTCCATGGCCCCTTTCATCACAATGCTCCATGAACCCAGTCATCACAATGTACCCTGCCCTTTTCATCACAATGCTCCATGGGCCCTGTCATCACAATGCTCCATGCCCTTGTCATCAAAATGCTCAAGAACTCTTGTCATCATAATGCTCCATGCCAATGTCATCAAAATGCCCCATGACACTTGTCATCACAATGCTCCATGGCCTTTGTCATCACAGTGTTCCATGGCCACTGTCATCACAATGCTCCATGCCCTTGTCATCAAAATTCTCCAGAACTCTTGTCATCATAATGCTCCATGCCAATGTCATCAAAATGCCCCTTGACACTTGTCATCACAATGCTCCATGGCCTTTGTCATCACAATGTTCCATGGTCCCTTTAATCACAGTGCTCCCTGATACCTTTCATCACAATTCTAGATGACCACTGTCATCACAATGCCCCATGACTGATGTCATCACAATTTGCATGGTCCTTGTCATCACAATGCTCCATGAACCGTGTCATCACAAGGTTCCAGGACACTTGTCATCACAATGATCCATGATCACTTTCATCACAATGCTCCATGAAACCTGTCATCTCAATGCTCCATAGCCTTTGTATTCACAATGCTCCATGGCCCCTGTAATCACAGTGCTCTATGACCCATTTCATCACAATGCTCCAAGACCGCTGTCATCCCAATGCCCCATGACGCCTGCCATCACAAATCTCCAAGGCCTCTCTTACCAGAAAGCTCCATGATCCCTGTCAGCACAATGTTCCATGACACTTTTCATCACAATGCTCCATGACCACTGTCATCACAAAGTTCTCTGCCCATATCATCACAATGCTCCTTGTCACCTTTAATCACAATGCTCCATGCCCTTTCATCACAATGCTCCAGAATTCTTGTTATCGCAATGATCCTTGACCGTGTCATTACAATGCTCCATGACCCTTGTCATCACAAAGCTCCATGACCCCTGTCATCACAATGATCCATGACTCCTTTCCTCACAGTGCTGCAGTACCCTTTTCACCATAATGCTCCGTGCCATTGTCAGCACAATGCTCCTTGGACCCTGTCATCAAAATGCCCCATCCCCTTTTCATCACAATGCTCCAGATGTCCTATCATTACAATGCTCCATGCCCGTGTCAACACAATGCTCCATGACCCCTGTCATCAAAATGCTTTATGAACCTTGTTATCAGAATGTTCCATGACCCCTGTCATCAAAATGATCCATGACCGATGTCATCACAATGCTGCATGATACCTTTCATCCCAATTCTCTGTGACCGCTGTCATCACAATGCTCCTGGACAATTTTCATCACAATGCTCCATGGCCCCTGTCATCACAGTGCCCCATAACCGCTGTAATCACAATGCTCCATGAGCCTGTCATCACAATGCTGCATGACTCCTGTCATCACATTTTTCCATGGCCTATGTATTCACAATGCACCATGGACCCTATAATCACACTGCTGCATGTTCCCTTTCAACACAATGCTCCATGACCCCTCTCATCACAAAGTTCCATGAAAATTGTCATCAAAATGCTCCATGACCCCGGTCACCACAAGGTTCCCTGCCCTTGTCATCACAATGCTCCTTGACGCTTGTAATCACAATGCTCCATGACCCTTGTAATCACAATGGTACATGGCCTTGTCATTACAATGCTCCATGGCCTCTGTCATCACCATGCTCCATGGTCTTTCTCATCACAATGCTCTATGACCCCTGTCATCAAAATGCTTGATGACCATTGTCATCACAATGCTCCAAGGCCCGTGTCATCACAATGCCTCATGGTCTTTGTAATCATAATGCTCAATGACCCCTCTCATCACAATGCTCCATGCCGTTGTCATCACAATGCTCCATGGCCCCTGTAATCACAATGCTCCATGCCCTCGTCATCACAATGCTCCAGAACTCTTGGCATCATAATGCTCCATTCCCGTGTCATCCCATTGCTCAATGACACTTGTCATCAAAATGTTCCTTGGCCTTTGTCATCACAGTGCTCCATGATACCTTTAATCAAAATTCTTCATGACCACTGTCATCACAATGCAAGATGACCAATCTCATCACAATGCCCCATGACACGTGTCATCACAATTCGCGTTGGCCCTTCTCATCTCAAAGCTGTATGAACCGTGTCATCACTAGGTTCCAGGATCCTTGTCATCACAATGCTCCATGAACTCTCTTTTCTCAATGTTCCATGGCCTTTGTAGTCACAATGCTCCATTGTCCGGATAATCGCGTTGCTCCATGATCTGTGTCAGCACAGTATTTCATGACACTTGTCTTCACAATGTTCCATGATCCCTGTAATCAAAATGATCCCTGCCAATGTCATCACAATGTTCCATGTCTCCTGTAATCACAATGCTCCATGCCCAGGTCATCACAATGCTCCAGGTATGTTGTCATCACCATGCTTCATGCCCCGTGTCATCACAATGCTCCATGAATCTTGTCTTCACAATGCTCTATGGCCTTTGTCATCACAATGCTCCGTGACCACTGTCAACACAATGCCTGATGACCCCTGTCATCAAAATGCTAAATGGCACTTGTCATCACAATGCTCTATGTCACCTGTCATCACTCTTCTCCATGTCACTTGTTATCACAATGCTCCATGGCCCCTGAAATCCCAGTACTCCATGACCCCTTTCATTACAATGCCCATTGCTACCTCTCATCACAATTCTCCATGGCATTCGTCATCACGATGCACCATGACACCTGTCATCACAATGCTCCATGACACTTGTCATCACAGCGCCCGATGGCCCTTGTCATCACAATGTTCCTTGGTGCTTTTCATCGCAATGCTCCCTGACAACTTTCATCAAAATACTCCAAGATTTGTTTCATCACAATGCTCCATGGCCCTTGTCATTACAAATCCACATGATCCCTTTCATGACAATTCTCCATGGCAACTTACATAAAAATGCTCCATGCCCCTGTCATCACAATGCCCAATGATACCTGTTTTTACAATGATCCTTGTCCCTTGTCATCACAAGGCTCCATGTCCCTTGTATTCACAATGCCCCATGACCCCTGTCATCACAAACCTCCATGCCCTTGTCATCACAAGGCTCCAGAACACTTGTCATTATAATGCTCCATGTCCGTTTCATCACCATGCTCCATGACACTTGTCATCACAATGCTCCATGGCCCCTCTCATTACTGTGCTCCATAATAACTTTAATCACATTTCTAGATGACCACTGCCATCACAATGCCCCATGACATTGTCATCACAATTCGCCATGACCATTGTCATCACAATGCTCCATGAACCATGTCATCAGAGGGTCCCAGGACACTTGTCATCACAATGATCCATTACCATTTTCATCACAATGCTCCATGACTACTGTCATCTCAATGCTCCAAGGCCTTTGTATTCAAAATGCTCCATGGCCCCTGTAATCACAGTGCTCCATAACACCTTTCATCATAATGCTCCATGACCACTGCCATCTCAATGCCTCATGACGCCTGTCATCACAATTCTCCAAGGCCCCTTTCATCACAATGCTCCATGACACTTGTCATCACATTGCTCCATAACACCTGTCATCACAGTGTTCCCGGCCCATATCATCACAATGCTCCATGTCCCCTATAATCACAATGCTCCATGCCTTTTTCCTCACAATGCTCCAGGATTCTTGTCAACACAATGTTCCATGACCGTGGCATCACAATGCTCCATGGCCCTTGTCATCACAATGCTCCAGAATTCTTGTCATCACAATGTTCCATGACCGTGTCATCACAATGCTACATGACCCTGGTCTTCACAGTTCTCCATGACCTTTGTCATCACAATGCTCAATGTCGCTTTTCATGACAATTCTCAATGACCACTTTAATCACTATGCTCGCTGACCATTTTCATGACATTTCTCTATTGTCATTACAATTCCCCACGGCCCCTTTCTTCACAATGCTCCATGATGCCTGTCATAAAAATGCTCCATGGCTTTTGTTATCACAATGCTCCAGGACCAGTTTCATCACAGTACTCCATCCCCCTTGTCATCACAGTGCACAATGAAACCTTTCATTACAATGTTCCATGACACTTGTCATCACAATGCTCCATGGCCTTTATCGTCACAATGCTGCCAGGCACTTTTCATCACGACGTTCCATGAAAACTTTCATCACATGGCTCCATGACCATTGTCATCACAATAGTCCATACCCTTGTCAACACAATGTTGCATAATCCCTGTCATCACAATTCTCCATGACTGCTGTCATCACAATAATCCAGGACAAGTTTCATAACAATGCCTCATGGCCCCAGTCATCACAGTGCTCCATGATACCTTTCATCACAATTCCTAGATGATCAATGTCATCACAATGCCCCATGACACCTGTCATCACAATTCGCTATGACCCTTGTCATCACAATACTCGATGAACCGTGTCAGCACAGTGTTCCAGGACACATGTCATCACAATGATCCATGACTACTTTCATCACAATGCTCCAATACACCTGTCATCACAATGCTCCATGGCCCCTGTTATCATATTGCTCCATGATCTCTTTCATCACAATGCTCCATGACCACTGTCATCACCATGCCTCATGACGCCTGTCATCTCAATGCTCCATGGCCCCTTTCATCACAATGCTCCATGAACCCAGTCATCACAATGTACCCTGCCCTTTTCATCACAATGCTCCATGGGCCCTGTCATCACAATGCTCCATGCCCTTGTCATCAAAATGCTCAAGAACTCTTGTCATCATAATGCTCCATGCCAATGTCATCAAAATGCCCCATGACACTTGTCATCACAATGCTCCATGGCCTTTGTCATCACAGTGTTCCATGGCCACTGTCATCACAATGCTCCATGCCCTTGTCATCAAAATTCTCCAGAACTCTTGTCATCATAATGCTCCATGCCAATGTCATCAAAATGCCCCTTGACACTTGTCATCACAATGCTCCATGGCCTTTGTCATCACAATGTTCCATGGTCCCTTTAATCACAGTGCTCCCTGATACCTTTCATCACAATTCTAGATGACCACTGTCATCACAATGCCCCATGACTGATGTCATCACAATTCGCATGGTCCTTGTCATCACAATGCTCCATGAACCGTGTCATCACAAGGTTCCAGGACACTTGTCATCACAATGATCCATGATCACTTTCATCACAATGCTCCATGAAACCTGTCATCTCAATGCTCCATAGCCTTTGTATTCACAATGCTCCATGGCCCCTGTAATCACAGTGCTCTATGACCCATTTCATCACAATGCTCCAGGACCGCTGTCATCACAATGCCCCATGACGCCTGCCATCACAAATCTCCAAGGCCTCTCTTACCAGAAAGCTCCATGATCCCTGTCAGCACAATGTTCCATGACACTTTTCATCACAATGCTCCATGACCCCTGTCATCACAAAGTTCTCTGCCCATATCATCACAATGCTCCTTGTCACCTTTAATCACAATGCTCCATGCCCTTTCATCACAATGCTCCAGAATTCTTGTTATCGCAATGATCCTTGACCGTGTCATTACAATGCTCCATGACCCTTGTCATCACAAAGCTCCATGACCCCTGTCATCACAATGATCCATGACTCCTTTCCTCACAGTGCTGCAGTACCCTTTTCACCATAATGCTCCGTGCCATTGTCAGCACAATGCTCCTTGGACCCTGTCATCAAAATGCCCCATCCCCTTTTCATCACAATGCTCCAGATGTCCTATCATTACAATGCTCCATGCCCGTGTCAACACAATGCTCCATGACCCCTGTCATCAAAATGCTTTATGAACCTTGTTATCAGAATGTTCCATGACCCCTGTCATCAAAATGATCCATGACCGTTGTCATCACAATGCTGCATGATACCTTTCATCCCAATTCTCTGTGACCGCTCTCATCACAATGCTCCTGGACAATTTTCATCACAATGCTCCATGGCCCCTGTCATCACAGTGCCCCATAACCGCTGTAATCACAATGCTCCATGAGCCTGTCATCACAATGCTGCATGACTCCTGTCATCACATTTTTCCATGGCCTATGTATTCACAATGCACCATGGACCCTATAATCACACTGCTGCATGTTCCCTTTCAACACAATGCTCCATGACCCCTCTCATCACAAAGTTCCATGAAAATTGTCATCAAAATGCTCCATGACCCCGGTCACCACAAGGTTCCCTGCCCTTGTCATCACAATGCTCCTTGACGCTTGTAATCACAATGCTCCATGACCCTTGTAATCACAATGGTACATGGCCTTGTCATTACAATGCTCCATGGCCTCTGTCATCACCATGCTCCATGGTCTTTCTCATCACAATGCTCTATGACCCCTGTCATCACAATGCTTGATGACCATTGTCATCACAATGCTCCAAGGCCCGTGTCATCACAATGCCTCATGGTCTTTGTAATCATAATGCTCAATGACCCCTCTCATCACAATGCTCCATGCCGTTGTCATCACAATGCTCCATGGCCCCTGTAATCACAATGCTCCATGCCCTCGTCATCACAATGCTCCAGAACTCTTGGCATCATAATGCTCCATTCCCGTGTCATCCCATTGCTCAATGACACTTGTCATCAAAATGTTCCTTGGCCTTTGTCATCACAGTGCTCCATGATACCTTTAATCAAAATTCTTCATGACCACTGTCATCACAATGCAAGATGACCAATCTCATCACAATGCCCCATGACACGTGTCATCACAATTCGCGTTGGCCCTTCTCATCTCAATGCTGTATGAACCGTGTCATCACTAGGTTCCAGGACCCTTGTCATCACAATGCTCCATGAACTCTCTTATCTCAATGTTCCATGGCCTTTGCAGTCACAATGCTCCATTGTCCGGATAATCGCGTTGCTCCATGATCTGTGTCAGCACAGTATTTCATGACACTTGTCTTCACAATGTTCCATGATCCCTGTAATCAAAATGATCCCTGCCAATGTCATCACAATGTTCCATGTCTCCTGTAATCACAATGCTCCATGCCCAGGTCATCACAATGCTCCAGGTATGTTGTCATCACCATGCTTCATGCCCCGTGTCATCACAATGCTCCATGAATCTTGTCTTCACAATGCTCTATGGCCTTTGTCATCACAATGCTCCGTGACCACTGTCAACACAATGCCTGATGACCCCTGTCATCAAAATGCTAAATGGCACTTGTCATCACAATGCTCTATGTCACCTGTCATCACTCTTCTCCATGTCACTTGTTATCACAATGCTCCATGGCCCCTGAAATCCCAGTACTCCATGACCCCTTTCATTACAATGCCCAATGCTACCTCTCATCACAATTCTCCATGGCATTCGTCATCACGATGCACCATGACACCTGTCATCACAATGCTCCATGACACTTGTCATCACAGCGCCCGATGGCCCTTGTCATCACAACGTTCCTTGGTGCTTTTCATCGCAATGCTCCCTGACAACTTTCATCAAAATACTCCAAGATTTGTTTCATCACAATGCTCCATGGCCCTTGTCATTACAAATCCACATGATCCCTTTCATGACAATTCTCCATGGCAACTTACATAAAAATGCTCCATGCCCCTGTCATCACAATGCCCAATGATACCTGTTTTTACAATGATCCTTGTCCCTTGTCATCACAAGGCTCCATGTCCCTTGTATTCACAATGCCCCATGACCCCTGTCATCACAAACCTCCATGCCCTTGTCATCACAAGGCTCCAGAACACTTGTCATTATAATGCTCCATGTCCGTTTCATCACCATGCTCCATGACACTTGTCATCACAATGCTCCATGGCCCCTCTCATTACTGTGCTCCATAATAACTTTAATCACATTTCTAGATGACCACTGCCATCACAATGCCCCATGACATTGTCATCACAATTCGCCATGACCATTGTCATCACAATGCTCCATGAACCATGTCATCAGAGGGTCCCAGGACACTTGTCATCACAATGATCCATTACCATTTTCATCACAATGCTCCATGACTACTGTCATCTCAATGCTCCAAGGCCTTTGTATTCAAAATGCTCCATGGCCCCTGTAATCACAGTGCTCCATAACACCTTTCATCATAATGCTCCATGACCACTGCCATCTCAATGCCTCATGACGCCTGTCATCACAATTCTCCAAGGCCCCTTTCATCACAATGCTCCATGACACTTGTCATCACATTGCTCCATAACACCTGTCATCACAGTGTTCCCGGCCCATATCATCACAATGCTCCATGTCCCCTATAATCACAATGCTCCATGCCTTTTTCCTCACAATGCTCCAGGATTCTTGTCAACACAATGTTCCATGACCGTGGCATCACAATGCTCCATGGCCCTTGTCATCACAATGCTCCAGAATTCTTGTCATCACAATGTTCCATGACCGTGTCATCACAATGCTACATGACCCTGGTCTTCACAGTTCTCCATGACCTTTGTCATCACAATGCTCTATGTCGCTTTTCATGACAATTCTCAATGACCACTTTAATCACTATGCTCGCTGACCATTTTCATGACATTTCTCTATTGTCATTACAATTCCCCACGGCCCCTTTCTTCACAATGCTCCATGATGCCTGTCATAAAAATGCTCCATGGCTTTTGTTATCACAATGCTCCAGGACCAGTTTCATCACAGTACTCCATCCCCCTTGTCATCACAGTGCACAATGAAACCTTTCATTACAATGTTCCATGACACTTGTCATCACAATGCTCCATGGCCTTTATCGTCACAATGCTGCCAGGCACTTTTCATCACGACGTTCCATGAAAACTTTCATCACATGGCTCCATGACCATTGTCATCACAATAGTCCATACCCTTGTCAACACAATGTTGCATAATCCCTGTCATCACAATTCTCCATGACTGCTGTCATCACAATAATCCAGGACAAGTTTCATAACAATGCCTCATGGCCCCAGTCATCACAGTGCTCCATGATACCTTTCATCACAATTCCTAGATGATCAATGTCATCACAATGCCCCATGACACCTGTCATCACAATTCGCTATGACCCTTGTCATCACAATCCTCGATGAACCGTGTCATCACAGTGTTCCAGGACACATGTCATCACAATGATCCATGACTACTTTCATCACAATGCTCCAATACACCTGTCATCACAATGCTCCATGGCCCCTGTTATCATATTGCTCCATGATCTCTTTCATCACAATGCTCCATGACCACTGTCATCACCATGCCTCATGACGCCTGTCATCTCAATGCTCCATGGCCCCTTTCATCACAATGCTCCATGAACCCAGTCATCACAATGTACCCTGCCCTTTTCATCACAATGCTCCATGGGCCCTGTCATCACAATGCTCCATGCCCTTGTCATCAAAATGCTCAAGAACTCTTGTCATCATAATGCTCCATGCCAATGTCATCAAAATGCCCCATGACACTTGTCATCACAATGCTCCATGGCCTTTGTCATCACAGTGTTCCATGGCCACTGTCATCACAATGCTCCATGCCCTTGTCATCAAAATTCTCCAGAACTCTTGTCATCATAATGCTCCATGCCAATGTCATCAAAATGCCCCTTGACACTTGTCATCACAATGCTCCATGGCCTTTGTCATCACAATGTTCCATGGTCCCTTTAATCACAGTGCTCCCTGATACCTTTCATCACAATTCTAGATGACCACTGTCATCACAATGCCCCATGACTGATGTCATCACAATTCGCATGGTCCTTGTCATCACAATGCTCCATGAACCGTGTCATCACAAGGTTCCAGGACACTTGTCATCACAATGATCCATGATCACTTTCATCACAATGCTCCATGAAACCTGTCATCTCAATGCTCCATAGCCTTTGTATTCACAATGCTCCATGGCCCCTGTAATCACAGTGCTCTATGACCCATTTCATCACAATGCTCCAAGACCGCTGTCATCACAATGCCCCATGACGCCTGCCATCACAAATCTCCAAGGCCTCTCTTACCAGAAAGCTCCATGATCCCTGTCAGCACAATGTTCCATGACACTTTTCATCACAATGCTCCATGACCCCTGTCATCACAAAGTTCTCTGCCCATATCATCACAATGCTCCTTGTCACCTTTAATCACAATGCTCCATGCCCTTTCATCACAATGCTCCAGAATTCTTGTTATCGCAATGATCCTTGACCGTGTCATTACAATGCTCCATGACCCTTGTCATCACAAAGCTCCATGACCCCTGTCATCACAATGATCCATGACTCCTTTCCTCACAGTGCTGCAGTACCCTTTTCACCATAATGCTCCGTGCCATTGTCAGCACAATGCTCCTTGGACCCTGTCATCAAAATGCCCCATCCCCTTTTCATCACAATGCTCCAGATGTCCTATCATTACAATGCTCCATGCCCGTGTCAACACAATGCTCCATGACCCCTGTCATCAAAATGCTTTATGAACCTTGTTATCAGAATGTTCCATGACCCCTGTCATCAAAATGATCCATGACCGTTGTCATCACAATGCTGCATGATACCTTTCATCCCAATTCTCTGTGACCGCTCTCATCACAATGCTCCTGGACAATTTTCATCACAATGCTCCATGGCCCCTGTCATCACAGTGCCCCATAACCGCTGTAATCACAATGCTCCATGAGCCTGTCATCACAATGCTGCATGACTCCTGTCATCACATTTTTCCATGGCCTATGTATTCACAATGCACCATGGACCCTATAATCACACTGCTGCATGTTCCCTTTCAACACAATGCTCCATGACCCCTCTCATCACAAAGTTCCATGAAAATTGTCATCAAAATGCTCCATGACCCCGGTCACCACAAGGTTCCCTGCCCTTGTCATCACAATGCTCCTTGACGCTTGTAATCACAATGCTCCATGACCCTTGTAATCACAATGGTACATGGCCTTGTCATTACAATGCTCCATGGCCTCTGTCATCACCATGCTCCATGGTCTTTCTCATCACAATGCTCTATGACCCCTGTCATCACAATGCTTGATGACCATTGTCATCACAATGCTCCAAGGCCCGTGTCATCACAATGCCTCATGGTCTTTGTAATCATAATGCTCAATGACCCCTCTCATCACAATGCTCCATGCCGTTGTCATCACAATGCTCCATGGCCCCTGTAATCACAATGCTCCATGCCCTCGTCATCACAATGCTCCAGAACTCTTGGCATCATAATGCTCCATTCCCGTGTCATCCCATTGCTCAATGACACTTGTCATCAAAATGTTCCTTGGCCTTTGTCATCACAGTGCTCCATGATACCTTTAATCAAAATTCTTCATGACCACTGTCATCACAATGCAAGATGACCAATCTCATCACAATGCCCCATGACACGTGTCATCACAATTCGCGTTGGCCCTTCTCATCTCAATGCTGTATGAACCGTGTCATCACTAGGTTCCAGGACCCTTGTCATCACAATGCTCCATGAACTCTCTTATCTCAATGTTCCATGGCCTTTGTAGTCACAATGCTCCATTGTCCGGATAATCGCGTTGCTCCATGATCTGTGTCAGCACAGTATTTCATGACACTTGTCTTCACAATGTTCCATGATCCCTGTAATCAAAATGATCCCTGCCAATGTCATCACAATGTTCCATGTCTCCTGTAATCACAATGCTCCATGCCCAGGTCATCACAATGCTCCAGGTATGTTGTCATCACCATGCTTCATGCCCCGTGTCATCACAATGCTCCATGAATCTTGTCTTCACAATGCTCTATGGCCTTTGTCATCACAATGCTCCGTGACCACTGTCAACACAATGCCTGATGACCCCTGTCATCAAAATGCTAAATGGCACTTGTCATCACAATGCTCTATGTCACCTGTCATCACTCTTCTCCATGTCACTTGTTATCACAATGCTCCATGGCCCCTGAAATCCCAGTACTCCATGACCCCTTTCATTACAATGCCCAATGCTACCTCTCATCACAATTCTCCATGGCATTCGTCATCACGATGCACCATGACACCTGTCATCACAATGCTCCATGACACTTGTCATCACAGCGCCCGATGGCCCTTGTCATCACAATGTTCCTTGGTGCTTTTCATCGCAATGCTCCCTGACAACTTTCATCAAAATACTCCAAGATTTGTTTCATCACAATGCTCCATGGCCCTTGTCATTACAAATCCACATGATCCCTTTCATGACAATTCTCCATGGCAACTTACATAAAAATGCTCCATGCCCCTGTCATCACAATGCCCAATGATACCTGTTTTTACAATGATCCTTGTCCCTTGTCATCACAAGGCTCCATGTCCCTTGTATTCACAATGCCCCATGACCCCTGTCATCACAAACCTCCATGCCCTTGTCATCACAAGGCTCCAGAACACTTGTCATTATAATGCTCCATGTCCGTTTCATCACCATGCTCCATGACACTTGTCATCACAATGCTCCATGGCCCCTCTCATTACTGTGCTCCATAATAACTTTAATCACATTTCTAGATGACCACTGCCATCACAATGCCCCATGACATTGTCATCACAATTCGCCATGACCATTGTCATCACAATGCTCCATGAACCATGTCATCAGAGGGTCCCAGGACACTTGTCATCACAATGATCCATTACCATTTTCATCACAATGCTCCATGACTACTGTCATCTCAATGCTCCAAGGCCTTTGTATTCAAAATGCTCCATGGCCCCTGTAATCACAGTGCTCCATAACACCTTTCATCATAATGCTCCATGACCACTGCCATCTCAATGCCTCATGACGCCTGTCATCACAATTCTCCAAGGCCCCTTTCATCACAATGCTCCATGACACTTGTCATCACATTGCTCCATAACACCTGTCATCACAGTGTTCCCGGCCCATATCATCACAATGCTCCATGTCCCCTATAATCACAATGCTCCATGCCTTTTTCCTCACAATGCTCCAGGATTCTTGTCAACACAATGTTCCATGACCGTGGCATCACAATGCTCCATGGCCCTTGTCATCACAATGCTCCAGAATTCTTGTCATCACAATGTTCCATGACCGTGTCATCACAATGCTACATGACCCTGGTCTTCACAGTTCTCCATGACCTTTGTCATCACAATGCTCTATGTCGCTTTTCATGACAATTCTCAATGACCACTTTAATCACTATGCTCGCTGACCATTTTCATGACATTTCTCTATTGTCATTACAATTCCCCACGGCCCCTTTCTTCACAATGCTCCATGATGCCTGTCATAAAAATGCTCCATGGCTTTTGTTATCACAATGCTCCAGGACCAGTTTCATCACAGTACTCCATCCCCCTTGTCATCACAGTGCACAATGAAACCTTTCATTACAATGTTCCATGACACTTGTCATCACAATGCTCCATGGCCTTTATCGTCACAATGCTGCCAGGCACTTTTCATCACGACGTTCCATGAAAACTTTCATCACATGGCTCCATGACCATTGTCATCACAATAGTCCATACCCTTGTCAACACAATGTTGCATAATCCCTGTCATCACAATTCTCCATGACTGCTGTCATCACAATAATCCAGGACAAGTTTCATAACAATGCCTCATGGCCCCAGTCATCACAGTGCTCCATGATACCTTTCATCACAATTCCTAGATGATCAATGTCATCACAATGCCCCATGACACCTGTCATCACAATTCGCTATGACCCTTGTCATCACAGTACTCGATGAACCGTGTCAGCACAGTGTTCCAGGACACATGTCATCACAATGATCCATGACTACTTTCATCACAATGCTCCAATACACCTGTCATCACAATGCTCCATGGCCCCTGTTATCATATTGCTCCATGATCTCTTTCATCACAATGCTCCATGACCACTGTCATCACCATGCCTCATGACGCCTGTCATCTCAATGCTCCATGGCCCCTTTCATCACAATGCTCCATGAACCCAGTCATCACAATGTACCCTGCCCTTTTCATCACAATGCTCCATGGGCCCTGTCATCACAATGCTCCATGCCCTTGTCATCAAAATGCTCAAGAACTCTTGTCATCATAATGCTCCATGCCAATGTCATCAAAATGCCCCATGACACTTGTCATCACAATGCTCCATGGCCTTTGTCATCACAGTGTTCCATGGCCACTGTCATCACAATGCTCCATGCCCTTGTCATCAAAATTCTCCAGAACTCTTGTCATCATAATGCTCCATGCCAATGTCATCAAAATGCCCCTTGACACTTGTCATCACAATGCTCCATGGCCTTTGTCATCACAATGTTCCATGGTCCCTTTAATCACAGTGCTCCCTGATACCTTTCATCACAATTCTAGATGACCACTGTCATCACAATGCCCCATGACTGATGTCATCACAATTCGCATGGTCCTTGTCATCACAATGCTCCATGAACCGTGTCATCACAAGGTTCCAGGACACTTGTCATCACAATGATCCATGATCACTTTCATCACAATGCTCCATGAAACCTGTCATCTCAATGCTCCATAGCCTTTGTATTCACAATGCTCCATGGCCCCTGTAATCACAGTGCTCTATGACCCATTTCATCACAATGCTCCAAGACCGCTGTCATCACAATGCCCCATGACGCCTGCCATCACAAATCTCCAAGGCCTCTCTTACCAGAAAGCTCCATGATCCCAGTCAGCACAATGTTCCATGACACTTTTCATCACAATGCTCCATGACCCCTGTCATCACAAAGTTCTCTGCCCATATCATCACAATGCTCCTTGTCACCTTTAATCACAATGCTCCATGCCCTTTCATCACAATGCTCCAGAATTCTCGTTATCGCAATGATCCTTGACCGTGTCATTACAATGCTCCATGACCCTTGTCATCACAAAGCTCCATGACCCCTGTCATCACAATGATCCATGACTCCTTTCCTCACAGTGCTGCAGTACCCTTTTCACCATAATGCTCCGTGCCATTGTCAGCACAATGCTCCTTGGACCCTGTCATCAAAATGCCCCATCCCCTTTTCATCACAATGCTCCAGATATTATATCATTACAATGCTCCATGCCCGTGTCAACACAATGCTCCATGACCCCTGTCATCAAAATGCTTTATGAACCTTGTTATCAGAATGTTCCATGACCCCTGTCATCAAAATGATCCATGACCGTTGTCATCACAATGCTGCATGATACCTTTCATCCCAATTCTCTGTGACCGCTCTCATCACAATGCTCCTGGACAATTTTCATCACAATGCTCCATGGCCCCTGTCATCACAGTGCCCCATAACCGCTGTAATCACAATGCTCCATGAGCCTGTCATCACAATGCTGCATGACTCCTGTCATCACATTTTTCCATGGCCTATGTATTCACAATGCACCATGGACCCTATAATCACACTGCTGCATGTTCCCTTTCAACACAATGCTCCATGACCCCTCTCATCACAAAGTTCCATGAAAATTGTCATCAAAATGCTCCATGACCCCGGTCACCACAAGGTTCCCTGCCCTTGTCATCACAATGCTCCTTGACGCTTGTAATCACAATGCTCCATGACCCTTGTAATCACAATGGTACATGGCCTTGTCATTACAATGCTCCATGGCCTCTGTCATCACCATGCTCCATGGTCTTTCTCATCACAATGCTCTATGACCCCTGTCATCACAATGCTTGATGACCATTGTCATCACAATGCTCCAAGGCCCGTGTCATCACAATGCCTCATGGTCTTTGTAATCATAATGCTCAATGACCCCTCTCATCACAATGCTCCATGCCGTTGTCATCACAATGCTCCATGGCCCCTGTAATCACAATGCTCCATGCCCTCGTCATCACAATGCTCCAGAACTCTTGGCATCATAATGCTCCATTCCCGTGTCATCCCATTGCTCAATGACACTTGTCATCAAAATGTTCCTTGGCCTTTGTCATCACAGTGCTCCATGATACCTTTAATCAAAATTCTTCATGACCACTGTCATCAAAATGCAAGATGACCAATCTCATCACAATGCCCCATGACACGTGTCATCACAATTCGCCTTGGCCCTTCTCATCTCAATGCTGTATGAACCGTGTCATCACTAGGTTCCAGGACCCTTGTCATCACAATGCTCCATGAACTCTCTTATCTCAATGTTCCATGGCCTTTGTAGTCACAATGCTCCATTGTCCGGATAATCGCGTTGCTCCATGATCTGTGTCAGCACAGTATTTCATGACACTTGTCTTCACAATGTTCCATGATCCCTGTAATCAAAATGATCCCTGCCAATGTCATCACAATGTTCCATGTCTCCTGTAATCACAATGCTCCATGCCCAGGTCATCACAATGCTCCAGGTATGTTGTCATCACCATGCTTCATGCCCCGTGTCATCACAATGCTCCATGAATCTTGTCTTCACAATGCTCTATGGCCTTTGTCATCACAATGCTCCGTGACCACTGTCAACACAATGCCTGATGACCCCTGTCATCAAAATGCTAAATGGCACTTGTCATCACAATGCTCTATGTCACCTGTCATCACTCTTCTCCATGTCACTTGTTATCACAATGCTCCATGGCCCCTGAAATCCCAGTACTCCATGACCCCTTTCATTACAATGCCCAATGCTACCTCTCATCACAATTCTCCATGGCATTCGTCATCACGATGCACCATGACACCTGTCATCACAATGCTCCATGACACTTGTCATCACAGCGCCCGATGGCCCTTGTCATCACAATGTTCCTTGGTGCTTTTCATCGCAATGCTCCATGACAACTTTCATCAAAATACTCCAAGATTTGTTTCATCACAATGCTCCATGGCCCTTGTCATTACAAATCCACATGATCCCTTTCATGACAATTCTCCATGGCAACTTACATAAAAATGCTCCATGCCCCTGTCATCACAATGCCCAATGATACCTGTTTTTACAATGATCCTTGTCCCTTGTCATCACAAGGCTCCATGTCCCTTGTATTCACAATGCCCCATGACCCCTGTCATCACAAACCTCCATGCCCTTGTCATCACAAGGCTCCAGAACACTTGTCATTATAATGCTCCATGTCCGTTTCATCACCATGCTCCATGACACTTGTCATCACAATGCTCCATGGCCCCTCTCATTACTGTGCTCCATAATAACATTAATCACATTTCTAGATGACCACTGCCATCACAATGCCCCATGACATTGTCATCACAATTCGCCATGACCATTGTCATCACAATGCTCCATGAACCATGTCATCAGAGGGTCCCAGGACACTT
This sequence comes from Balaenoptera physalus, assembly GCF_965194825.1. Taxonomy (NCBI): domain Eukaryota; kingdom Metazoa; phylum Chordata; class Mammalia; order Artiodactyla; family Balaenopteridae; genus Balaenoptera; species Balaenoptera physalus. Next base: position 100,780 of record NW_028125596.1, on the reverse strand, counting down.
GCCATCACAATGATCCATTACCATTTTCATCACAATGCTCCATGACTACTGTCATCTCAATGCTCCAAGGCCTTTGTATTCAAAATGCTCCATGGCCCCTGTAATCACAGTGCTCCATAACACCTTTCATCATAATGCTCCATGACCACTGCCATCTCAATGCCTCATGACGCCTGTCATCACAATTCTCCAAGGCCCCTTTCATCACAATGCTCCATGACACTTGTCATCACATTGCTCCATAACACCTGTCATCACAGTGTTCCCGGCCCATATCATCACAATGCTCCATGTCCCCTATAATCACAATGCTCCATGCCTTTTTCCTCACAATGCTCCAGGATTCTTGTCAACACAATGTTCCATGACCGTGGCATCACAGTGCTCCATGGCCCTTGTCATCACAATGCTCCAGAATTCTTGTCATCACAATGTTCCATGACCGTGTCATCACAATGCTACATGACCCTGGTCTTCACAGTTCTCCATGACCTTTGTCATCACAATGCTCTATGTCGCTTTTCATGACAATTCTCAATGACCACTTTAATCACTATGCTCGCTGACCATTTTCATGACATTTCTCTATTGTCATTACAATTCCCCACGGCGCCTTTCTTCACAATGCTCCATGATGCCTGTCATAAAAATGCTCCATGGCTTTTGTTATCACAATGCTCCAAGACCAGTTTCATCACAGTACTCCATCCCCCTTGTCATCACAGTGCACAATGAAACCTTTCATTACAATGTTCCATGACACTTGTCATCACAATGCTCCATGGCCTTTATCGTCACAATGCTGCCAGGCACTTTTCATCACGACGTTCCATGAAAACTTTCATCACATGGCTCCATGACCATGCTCATCACAATAGTCCATACCCTTGTCAACACAATGTTGCATAATCCCTGTCATCACAATTCTCCATGACTGCTGTCATCACAATAATCCAGGACAAGTTTCATAACAATGCCTCATGGCCCCAGTCATCACAGTGCTCCATGATACCTTTCATCACAATTCCTAGATGATCAATGTCATCACAATGCCCCATGACACCTGTCATCACAATTCGCTATGACCCTTGTCATCACAGTACTCGATGAACCGTGTCAGCACAGTGTTCCAGGACACATGTCATCACAATGATCCATGACTACTTTCATCACAATGCTCCAATACACCTGTCATCACAATGCTCCATGGCCCCTGTTATCATATTGCTCCATGATCTCTTTCATCACAATGCTCCATGACCACTGTCATCACCATGCCTCATGACGCCTGTCATCTCAATGCTCCATGGCCCCTTTCATCACAATGCTCCATGAACCCAGTCATCACAATGTACCCTGCCCTTTTCATCACAATGCTCCATGGGCCCTGTCATCACAATGCTCCATGCCCTTGTCATCAAAATGCTCAAGAACTCTTGTCATCATAATGCTCCATGCCAATGTCATCAAAATGCCCCATGACACTTGTCATCACAATGCTCCATGGCCTTTGTCATCACAGTGTTCCATGGCCACTGTCATCACAATGCTCCATGCCCTTGTCATCAAAATTCTCCAGAACTCTTGTCATCATAATGCTCCATGCCAATGTCATCAAAATGCCCCTTGACACTTGTCATCACAATGCTCCATGGCCTTTGTCATCACAATGTTCCATGGTCCCTTTAATCACAGTGCTCCCTGATACCTTTCATCACAATTCTAGATGACCACTGTCATCACAATGCCCCATGACTGATGTCATCACAATTCGCATGGTCCTTGTCATCACAATGCTCCATGAACCGTGTCATCACAAGGTTCCAGGACACTTGTCATCACAATGATCCATGATCACTTTCATCACAATGCTCCATGAAACCTGTCATCTCAATGCTCCATAGCCTTTGTATTCACAATGCTCCATGGCCCCTGTAATCACAGTGCTCTATGACCCATTTCATCACAATGCTCCAAGACCGCTGTCATCACAGTGCCCCATGACGCCTGCCATCACAAATCTCCAAGGCCTCTCTTACCAGAAAGCTCCATGATCCCAGTCAGCACAATGTTCCATGACACTTTTCATCACAATGCTCCATGACCCCTGTCATCACAAAGTTCTCTGCCCATATCATCACAATGCTCCTTGTCACCTTTAATCACAATGCTCCATGCCCTTTCATCACAATGCTCCAGAATTCTTGTTATCGCAATGATCCTTGACCGTGTCATTACAATGCTCCATGATCCTTGTCATCACAAAGCTCCATGACCCCTGTCATCACAATGATCCATGACTCCTTTCCTCACAGTGCTGCAGTACCCTTTTCACCATAATGCTCCGTGCCATTGTCAGCACAATGCTCCTTGGACCCTGTCATCAAAATGCCCCATCCCCTTTTCATCACAATGCTCCAGATGTCCTATCATTACAATGCTCCATGCCCGTGTCAACACAATGCTCCATGACCCCTGTCATCAAAATGCTTTATGAACCTTGTTATCAGAATGTTCCATGACCCCTCTCATCAAAATGATCCATGACCGTTGTCATCACAATGCTGCATGATACCTTTCATCCCAATTCTCTGTGACCGCTGTCATCACAATGCTCCTGGACAATTTTCATCACAATGCTCCATGGCCCCTGTCATCACAGTGCCCCATAACCGCTGTAATCACAATGCTCCATGAGCCTGTCATCACAATGCTGCATGACTCCTGTCATCACATTTTTCCATGGCCTATGTATTCACAATGCACCATGGACCCTATAATCACACTGCTGCATGTTCCCTTTCAACACAATGCTCCATGACCCCTCTCATCACAAAGTTCCATGAAAATTGTCATCAAAATGCTCCATGACCCCGGTCACCACAAGGTTCCCTGCCCTTGTCATCACAATGCTCCTTGACGCTTGTAATCACAATGCTCCATGACCCTTGTAATCACAATGGTACATGGCCTTGTCATTACAATGCTCCATGGCCTCTGTCATCACCATGCTCCATGGTCTTTCTCATCACAATGCTCTATGACCCCTGTCATCACAATGCTTGATGACCATTGTCATCACAATGCTCCAAGGCCCGTGTCATCACAATGCCTCATGGTCTTTGTAATCATAATGCTCAATGACCCCTCTCATCACAATGCTCCATGCCGTTGTCATCACAATGCTCCATGGCCCCTGTAATCACAATGCTCCATGCCCTCGTCATCACAATGCTCCAGAACTCTTGGCATCATAATGCTCCATTCCCGTGTCATCCCATTGCTCAATGACACTTGTCATCAAAATGTTCCTTGGCCTTTGTCATCACAGTGCTCCATGATACCTTTAATCAAAATTCTTCATGACCACTGTCATCACAATGCAAGATGACCAATCTCATCACAATGCCCCATGACACGTGTCATCACAATTCGCCTTGGCCCTTCTCATCTCAATGCTGTATGAACCGTGTCATCACTAGGTTCCAGGACCCTTGTCATCACAATGCTCCATGAACTCTCTTATCTCAATGTTCCATGGCCTTTGTAGTCACAATGCTCCATTGTCCGGATAATCGCGTTGCTCCATGATCTGTGTCAGCACAGTATTTCATGACACTTGTCTTCACAATGTTCCATGATCCCTGTAATCAAAATGATCCCTGCCAATGTCATCACAATGTTCCATGTCTCCTGTAATCACAATGCTCCATGCCCAGGTCATCACAATGCTCCAGGTATGTTGTCATCACCATGCTTCATGCCCCGTGTCATCACAATGCTCCATGAATCTTGTCTTCACAATGCTCTATGGCCTTTGTCATCACAATGCTCCGTGACCACTGTCAACACAATGCCTGATGACCCCTGTCATCAAAATGCTAAATGGCACTTGTCATCACAATGCTCTATGTCACCTGTCATCACTCTTCTCCATGTCACTTGTTATCACAATGCTCCATGGCCCCTGAAATCCCAGTACTCCATGACCCCTTTCATTACAATGCCCAATGCTACCTCTCATCACAATTCTCCATGGCATTCGTCATCACGATGCACCATGACACCTGTCATCACAATGCTCCATGACACTTGTCATCACAGCGCCCGATGGCCCTTGTCATCACAATGTTCCTTGGTGCTTTTCATCGCAATGCTCCATGACAACTTTCATCAAAATACTCCAAGATTTGTTTCATCACAATGCTCCATGGCCCTTGTCATTACAAATCCACATGATCCCTTTCATGACAATTCTCCATGGCAACTTACATAAAAATGCTCCATGCCCCTGTCATCACAATGCCCAATGATACCTGTTTTTACAATGATCCTTGTCCCTTGTCATCACAAGGCTCCATGTCCCTTGTATTCACAATGCCCCATGACCCCTGTCATCACAAACCTCCATGCCCTTGTCATCACAAGGCTCCAGAACACTTGTCATTATAATGCTCCATGTCCGTTTCATCACCATGCTCCATGACACTTGTCATCACAATGCTCCATGGCCCCTCTCATTACTGTGCTCCATAATAACTTTAATCACATTTCTAGATGACCACTGCCATCACAATGCCCCATGACATTGTCATCACAATTCGCCATGACCATTGTCATCACAATGCTCCATGAACCATGTCGTCAGAGGGTCCCAAGACACTTGTCATCACAATGATCCATTACCATTTTCATCACAATGCTCCATGACTACTGTCATCTCAATGCTCCAAGGCCTTTGTATTCAAAATGCTCCATGGCCCCTGTAATCACAGTGCTCCATAACACCTTTCATCATAATGCTCCATGACCACTGCCATCTCAATGCCTCATGACGCCTGTCATCACAATTCTCCAAGGCCCCTTTCATCACAATGCTCCATGACACTTGTCATCACATTGCTCCATAACACCTGTCATCACAGTGTTCCCGGCCCATATCATCACAATGCTCCATGTCCCTTATAATCACAATGCTCCATGCCTTTTTCCTCACAATGCTCCAGGATTCTTGTCAACACAATGTTCCATGACCGTGGCATCACAATGCTCCATGGCCCTTGTCATCACAATGCTCCAGATTTCTTGTCATCACAATGTTCCATGACCGTGTCATCACAATGCTACATGACCCTGGTCTTCACAGTTCTCCATGACCTTTGTCATCACAATGCTCTATGTCGCTTTTCATGACAATTCTCAATGACCACTTTAATCACTATGCTCGCTGACCATTTTCATGACATTTCTCTATTGTCATTACAATTCCCCATGTCCCCTTTCTTCACAATGCTCCATGATGCCTGTCATAAAAATGCTCCATGGCTTTTGTTATCACAATGCTCCAGGACCAGTTTCATCACAGTACTCCATCCCCCTTGTCATCACAGTGCACAATGAAACCTTTCATTACAATGTTCCATGACACTTGTCATCACAATGCTCCATGGCCTTTATCGTCACAATGCTGCCAGGCACTTTTCATCACGACGTTCCATGAAAACTTTCATCACATGGCTCCATGACCATTGTCATCACAATAGTCCATACCCTTGTCAACACAATGTTGCATAATCCCTGTCATCACAATTCTCCATGACTGCTGTCATCACAATAATCCAGGACAAGTTTCATAACAATGCCTCATGGCCCCAGTCATCACAGTGCTCCATGATACCTTTCATCACAATTCCTAGATGATCAATGTCATCACAATGCCCCATGACACCTGTCATCACAATTCGCTATGACCCTTGTCATCACAATACTCGATGAACCGTGTCAGCACAGTGTTCCAGGACACATGTCATCACAATGATCCATGACTACTTTCATCACAATGCTCCAATACACCTGTCATCACAATGCTCCATGGCCCCTGTTATCATATTGCTCCATGATCTCTTTCATCACAATGCTCCATGACCACTGTCATCACCATGCCTCATGACGCCTGTCATCTCAATGCTCCATGGCCCCTTTCATCACAATGCTCCATGAACCCAGTCATCACAATGTACCCTGCCCTTTTCATCACAATGCTCCATGGGCCCTGTCATCACAATGCTCCATGCCCTTGTCATCAAAATGCTCAAGAACTCTTGTCATCATAATGCTCCATGCCAATGTCATCAAAATGCCCCATGACACTTGTCATCACAATGCTCCATGGCCTTTGTCATCACAGTGTTCCATGGCCACTGTCATCACAATGCTCCATGCCCTTGTCATCAAAATTCTCCAGAACTCTTGTCATCATAATGCTCCATGCCAATGTCATCAAAATGCCCCTTGACACTTGTCATCACAATGCTCCATGGCCTTTGTCATCACAATGTTCCATGGTCCCTTTAATCACAGTGCTCCCTGATACCTTTCATCACAATTCTAGATGACCACTGTCATCACAATGCCCCATGACTGATGTCATCACAATTCGCATGGTCCTTGTCATCACAATGCTCCATGAACTGTGTCATCACAAGGTTCCAGGACACTTGTCATCACAATGATCCATGATCACTTTCATCACAATGCTCCATGAAACCTGTCATCTCAATGCTCCATAGCCTTTGTATTCACAATGCTCCATGGCCCCTGTAATCACAGTGCTCTATGACCCATTTCATCACAATGCTCCAAGACCGCTGTCATCACAATGCCCCATGACGCCTGCCATCACAAATCTCCAAGGCCTCTCTTACCAGAAAGCTCCATGATCCCGGTCAGCACAATGTTCCATGACACTTTTCATCACAATGCTCCATGACCCCTGTCATCACAAAGTTCTCTGCCCATATCATCACAATGCTCCTTGTCACCTTTAATCACAATGCTCCATGCCCTTTCATCACAATGCTCCAGAATTCTTGTTATCGCAATGATCCTTGACCGTGTCATTACAATGCTCCATGACCCTTGTCATCACAAAGCTCCATGACCCCTGTCATCACAATGATCCATGACTCCTTTCCTCACAGTGCTGCAGTACCCTTTTCACCATAATGCTCCGTGCAATTGTCAGCACAATGCTCCTTGGACCCTGTCATCAAAATGCCCCATCCCCTTTTCATCACAATGCTCCAGATGTCCTATCATTACAATGCTCCATGCCCGTGTCAACACAATGCTCCATGACCCCTGTCATCAAAATGCTTTATGAACCTTGTTATCAGAATGTTCCATGACCCCTGTCATCAAAATGATCCATGACCGTTGTCATCACAATGCTGCATGATACCTTTCATCCCAATTCTCTGTGACCGCTCTCATCACAATGCTCCTGGACAATTTTCATCACAATGCTCCATGGCCCCTGTCATCACAGTGCCCCATAACCGCTGTAATCACAATGCTCCATGAGCCTGTCATCACAATGCTGCATGACTCCTGTCATCACATTTTTCCATGGCCTATGTATTCACAATGCACCATGGACCCTATAATCACACTGTTGCATGTTCCCTTTCAACACAATGCTCCATGACCCCTCTCATCACAAAGTTCCATGAAAATTGTCATCAAAATGCTCCATGACCCCGGTCACCACAAGGTTCCCTGCCCTTGTCATCACAATGCTCCTTGACGCTTGTAATCACAATGCTCCATGACCCTTGTAATCACAATGGTACATGGCCTTGTCATTACAATGCTCCATGGCCTCTGTCATCACCATGCTCCATGGTCTTTCTCATCACAATGCTCTATGACCCCTGTCATCACAATGCTTGATGACCATTGTCATCACAATGCTCCAAGGCCCGTGTCATCACAATGCCTCATGGTCTTTGTAATCATAATGCTCAATGACCCCTCTCATCACAATGCTCCATGCCGTTGTCATCACAATGCTCCATGGCCCCTGTAATCACAATGCTCCATGCCCTCGTCATCACAATGCTCCAGAACTCTTGGCATCATAATGCTCCATTCCCGTGTCATCCCATTGCTCAATGACACTTGTCATCAAAATGTTCCTTGGCCTTTGTCATCACAGTGCTCCATGATACCTTTAATCAAAATTCTTCATGACCACTGTCATCACAATGCAAGATGACCAATCTCATCACAATGCCCCATGACACGTGTCATCACAATTCGCGTTGGCCCTTCTCATCTCAATGCTGTATGAACCGTGTCATCACTAGGTTCCAGGACCCTTGTCATCACAATGCTCCATGAACTCTCTTATCTCAATGTTCCATGGCCTTTGTAGTCACAATGCTCCATTGTCCGGATAATCGCGTTGCTCCATGATCTGTGTCAGCACAGTATTTCATGACACTTGTCTTCACAATGTTCCATGATCCCTGTAATCAAAATGATCCCTGCCAATGTCATCACAATGTTCCATGTCTCCTGTAATCACAATGCTCCATGCCCAGGTCATCACAATGCTCCAGGTATGTTGTCATCACCATGCTTCATGCCCCGTGTCATCACAATGCTCCATGAATCTTGTCTTCACAATGCTCTATGGCCTTTGTCATCACAATGCTCCGTGACCACTGTCAACACAATGCCTGATGACCCCTGTCATCAAAATGCTAAATGGCACTTGTCATCACAATGCTCTATGTCACCTGTCATCACTCTTCTCCATGTCACTTGTTATCACAATGCTCCATGGCCCCTGAAATCCCAGTACTCCATGACCCCTTTCATTACAATGCCCAATGCTACCTCTCATCACAATTCTCCATGGCATTCGTCATCACGATGCACCATGACACCTGTCATCACAATGCTCCATGACACTTGTCATCACAGCGCCCGATGGCCCTTGTCATCACAATGTTCCTTGGTGCTTTTCATCGCAATGCTCCATGACAACTTTCATCAAAATACTCCAAGATTTGTTTCATCACAATGCTCCATGGCCCTTGTCATTACAAATCCACATGATCCCTTTCATGACAATTCTCCATGGCAACTTACATAAAAATGCTCCATGCCCCTGTCATCACAATGCCCAATGATACCTGTTTTTACAATGATCCTTGTCCCTTGTCATCACAAGGCTCCATGTCCCTTGTATTCACAATGCCCCATGACCCCTGTCATCACAAACCTCCATGCCCTTGTCATCACAAGGCTCCAGAACACTTGTCATTATAATGCTCCATGTCCGTTTCATCACCATGCTCCATGACACTTGTCATCACAATGCTCCATGGCCCCTCTCATTACTGTGCTCCATAATAACATTAATCACATTTCTAGATGACCACTGCCATCACAATGCCCCATGACATTGTCATCACAATTCGCCATGACCATTGTCATCACAATGCTCCATGAACCATGTCATCAGAGGGTCCCAGGACACTTGCCATCACAATGATCCATTACCATTTTCATCACAATGCTCCATGACTACTGTCATCTCAATGCTCCAAGGCCTTTGTATTCAAAATGCTCCATGGCCCCTGTAATCACAGTGCTCCATAACACCTTTCATCATAATGCTCCATGACCACTGCCATCTCAATGCCTCATGACGCCTGTCATCACAATTCTCCAAGGCCCCTTTCATCACAATGCTCCATGACACTTGTCATCACATTGCTCCATAACACCTGTCATCACACTGTTCCCGGCCCATATCATCACAATGCTCCATGTCCCCTATAATCACAATGCTCCATGCCTTTTTCCTCACAATGCTCCAGGATTCTTGTCAACACAATGTTCCATGACCGTGGCATCACAATGCTCCATGGCCCTTGTCATCACAATGCTCCAGAATTCTTGTCATCACAATGTTCCATGACCGTGTCATCACAATGCTACATGACCCTGGTCTTCACAGTTCTCCATGACCTTTGTCATCACAATGCTCTATGTCGCTTTTCATGACAATTCTCAATGACCACTTTAATCATTATGCTCGCTGACCATTTTCATGACATTTCTCTATTGTCATTACAATTCCCCACGGCCCCTTTCTTCACAATGCTCCATGATGCCTGTCACAAAAATACTCCATGGCTTTTGTTATCACAATGCTCCAGGACCAGTTTCATCACAGTACTCCATCCCCCTTGTCATCACAGTGCACAATGAAACCTTTCATTACAATGTTCCATGACACTTGTCATCACAATGCTCCATGGCCTTTATCGTCACAATGCTGCCAGGCACTTTTCATCACGACGTTCCATGAAAACTTTCATCACATGGCTCCATGACCATTGTCATCACAATAGTCCATACCCTTGTCAACACAATGTTGCATAATCCCTGTCATCACAATTCTCCATGACTGCTGTCATCACAATAATCCAGGACAAGTTTCATAACAATGCCTCATGGCCCCAGTCATCACAGTGCTCCATGATACCTTTCATCACAATTCCTAGATGATCAATGTCATCACAATGCCCCATGACACCTGTCATCACAATTCGCTATGACCCTTGTCATCACAATACTCGATGAACCGTGTCAGCACAGTGTTCCAGGACACATGTCATCACAATGATCCATGACTCCTTTCCTCACAGTGCTGCAGTACCCTTTTCACCATAATGCTCCGTGCCATTGTCAGCACAATGCTCCTTGGACCCTGTCATCAAAATGCCCCATCCCCTTTTCATCACAATGCTCCAGATGTCCTATCATTACAATGCTCCATGCCCGTGTCAACACAATGCTCCATGACCCCTGTCATCAAAATGCTTTATGAACCTTGTTATCAGAATGTTCCATGACCCCTGTCATCAAAATGATCCATGACCGTTGTCATCACAATGCTGCATGATACCTTTCATCCCAATTCTCTGTGACCGCTGTCATCACAATGCTCCTGGACAATTTTCATCACAATGCTCCATGGCCCCTGTCATCACAGTGCCCCATAACCGCTGTAATCACAATGCACCATGAGCCTGTCATCACAATGCTGCATGACTCCTGTCATCACATTTTTCCATGGCCTATGTATTCACAATGCACCATGGACCCTATAATCACACTGCCGCATGTTCCCTTTCAACACAATGCTCCATGACCCCTCTCATCACAAAGTTCCATGAAAATTGTCATCAAAATGCTCCATGACCCCGGTCACCACAAGGTTCCCTGCCCTTGTCATCACAATGCTCCTTGACGCTTGTAATCACAATGCTCCATGACCCTTGTAATCACAATGGTACATGGCCTTGTCATTACAATGCTCCATGGCCTCTGTCATCACCATGCTCCATGGTCTTTCTCATCACAATGCTCTATGACCCCTGTCATCACAATGCTTGATGACCATTGTCATCACAATGCTCCAAGGCCCGTGTCATCACAATGCCTCATGGTCTTTGTAATCATAATGCTCAATGACCCCTCTCATCACAATGCTCCATGCCGTTGTCATCACAATGCTCCATGGCCCCTGTAATCACAATGCTCCATGCCCTCGTCATCACAATGCTCCAGAACTCTTGGCATCATAATGCTCCATTCCCGTGTCATCCCATTGCTCAATGACACTTGTCATCAAAATGTTCCTTGGCCTTTGTCATCACAGTGCTCCATGATACCTTTAATCAAAATTCTTCATGACCACTGTCATCACAATGCAAGATGACCAATCTCATCACAATGCCCCATGACACGTGTCATCACAATTCGCGTTGGCCCTTCTCATCTCAATGCTGTATGAACCGTGTCATCACTAGGTTCCAGGACCCTTGTGATCACAATGCTCCATGAACTCTCTTATCTCAATGTTCCATGGCCTTTGTAGTCACAATGCTCCATTGTCCGGATAATCGCGTTGCTCCATGATCTGTGTCAGCACAGTATTTCATGACACTTGTCTTCACAATGTTCCATGATCCCTGTAATCAAAATGATCCCTGCCAATGTCATCACAATGTTCCATGTCTCCTGTAATCACAATGCTCCATGCCCAGGTCATCACAATGCTCCAGGTATGTTGTCATCACCATGCTTCATGCCCCGTGTCATCACAATGCTCCATGAATCTTGTCTTCACACTGCTCTATGGCCTTTGTCATCACAATGCTCCGTGACCCCTGTCAACACAATGCCTGATGACCCCTGTCATCAAAATGCTAAATGGCACTTGTCATCACAATGCTCTATGTCACCTGTCATCACTCTTCTCCATGTCACTTGTTATCACAATGCTCCATGGCCCCTGTAATCCCAGTACTCCATGACCCCTTTCATTACAATGCCGAATGCTACCTCTCATCACAATTCTCCATGGCATTCGTCATCACGATGCACCATGACACCTGTCATCACAATGCTCCATGACACTTGTCATCACAGCGCCCGATGGCCCTTGTCATCACAATGTTCCTTGGTGCTTTTCATCGCAATGCTCCATGACAACTTTCATCAAAATACTCCAAGATTTGTTTCATCACAATGCTCCATGGCCCTTGTCATTACAAATCCACATGATCCCTTTCATGACAATTCTCCATGGCAACTTACATAAAAATGCTCCATGCCCCTGTCATCACAATGCCCAATGATACCTGTTTTTACAATGATCCTTGTCCCTTGTCATCACAAGGCTCCATGTCCCTTGTATTCACAATGCCCCATGACCCCTGTCATCACAAACCTCCATGCCCTTGTCATCACAAGGCTCCAGAACACTTGTCATTATAATGCTCCATGTCCGTTTCATCACCATGCTCCATGACACTTGTCATCACAATGCTCCATGGCCCCTCTCATTACTGTGCTCCATAATAACTTTAATCACATTTCTAGATGACCACTGCCATCACAATGCCCCATGACATTGTCATCACAATTCGCCATGACCATTGTCATCACAATGCTCCATGAACCATGTCGTCAGAGGGTCCCAGGACACTTGTCATCACAATGATCCATTACCATTTTCATCACAATGCTCCATGACTACTGTCATCTCAATGCTCCAAGGCCTTTGTATTCAAAATGCTCCATGGCCCCTGTAATCACAGTGCTCCATAACACCTTTCATCATAATGCTCCATGACCACTGCCATCTCAATGCCTCATGACGCCTGTCATCACAATTCTCCAAGGCCCCTTTCATCACAATGCTCCATGACACTTGTCATCACATTGCTCCATAACACCTGTCATCACAGTGTTCCCGGCCCATATCATCACAATGCTCCATGTCCCTTATAATCACAATGCTCCATGCCTTTTTCCTCACAATGCTCCAGGATTCTTGTCAACACAATGTTCCATGACCGTGGCATCACAATGCTCCATGGCCCTTGTCATCACAATGCTCCAGATTTCTTGTCATCACAATGTTCCATGACCGTGTCATCACAATGCTACATGACCCTGGTCTTCACAGTTCTCCATGACCTTTGTCATCACAATGCTCTATGTCGCTTTTCATGACAATTCTCAATGACCACTTTAATCACTATGCTCGCTGACCATTTTCATGACATTTCTCTATTGTCATTACAATTCCCCATGTCCCCTTTCTTCACAATGCTCCATGATGCCTGTCATAAAAATGCTCCATGGCTTTTGTTATCACAATGCTCCAGGACCAGTTTCATCACAGTACTCCATCCCCCTTGTCATCACAGTGCACAATGAAACCTTTCATTACAATGTTCCATGACACTTGTCATCACAATGCTCCATGGCCTTTATCGTCACAATGCTGCCAGGCACTTTTCATCACGACGTTCCATGAAAACTTTCATCACATGGCTCCATGACCATTGTCATCACAATAGTCCATACCCTTGTCAACACAATGTTGCATAATCCCTGTCATCACAATTCTCCATGACTGCTGTCATCACAATAATCCAGGACAAGTTTCATAACAATGCCTCATGGCCCCAGTCATCACAGTGCTCCATGATACCTTTCATCACAATTCCTAGATGATCAATGTCATCACAATGCCCCATGACACCTGTCATCACAATTCGCTATGACCCTTGTCATCACAATACTCGATGAACCGTGTCAGCACAGTGTTCCAGGACACATGTCATCACAATGATCCATGACTACTTTCATCACAATGCTCCAATACACCTGTCATCACAATGCTCCATGGCCCCTGTTATCATATTGCTCCATGATCTCTTTCATCACAATGCTCCATGACCACTGTCATCACCATGCCTCATGACGCCTGTCATCTCAATGCTCCATGGCCCCTTTCATCACAATGCTCCATGAACCCAGTCATCACAATGTACCCTGCCCTTTTCATCACAATGCTCCATGGGCCCTGTCATCACAATGCTCCATGCCCTTGTCATCAAAATGCTCAAGAACTCTTGTCATCATAATGCTCCATGCCAATGTCATCAAAATGCCCCATGACACTTGTCATCACAATGCTCCATGGCCTTTGTCATCACAGTGTTCCATGGCCACTGTCATCACAATGCTCCATGCCCTTGTCATCAAAATTCTCCAGAACTCTTGTCATCATAATGCTCCATGCCAATGTCATCAAAATGCCCCTTGACACTTGTCATCACAATGCTCCATGGCCTTTGTCATCACAATGTTCCATGGTCCCTTTAATCACAGTGCTCCCTGATACCTTTCATCACAATTCTAGATGACCACTGTCATCACAATGCCCCATGACTGATGTCATCACAATTCGCATGGTCCTTGTCATCACAATGCTCCATGAACTGTGTCATCACAAGGTTCCAGGACACTTGTCATCACAATGATCCATGATCACTTTCATCACAATGCTCCATGAAACCTGTCATCTCAATGCTCCATAGCCTTTGTATTCACAATGCTCCATGGCCCCTGTAATCACAGTGCTCTATGACCCATTTCATCACAATGCTCCAAGACCGCTGTCATCACAATGCCCCATGACGCCTGCCATCACAAATCTCCAAGGCCTCTCTTACCAGAAAGCTCCATGATCCCGGTCAGCACAATGTTCCATGACACTTTTCATCACAATGCTCCATGACCCCTGTCATCACAAAGTTCTCTGCCCATATCATCACAATGCTCCTTGTCACCTTTAATCACAATGCTCCATGCCCTTTCATCACAATGCTCCAGAATTCTTGTTATCGCAATGATCCTTGACCGTGTCATTACAATGCTCCATGACCCTTGTCATCACAAAGCTCCATGACCCCTGTCATCACAATGATCCATGACTCCTTTCCTCACAGTGCTGCAGTACCCTTTTCACCATAATGCTCCGTGCAATTGTCAGCACAATGCTCCTTGGACCCTGTCATCAAAATGCCCCATCCCCTTTTCATCACAATGCTCCAGATGTCCTATCATTACAATGCTCCATGCCCGTGTCAACACAATGCTCCATGACCCCTGTCATCAAAATGCTTTATGAACCTTGTTATCAGAATGTTCCATGACCCCTGTCATCAAAATGATCCATGACCGTTGTCATCACAATGCTGCATGATACCTTTCATCCCAATTCTCTGTGACCGCTCTCATCACAATGCTCCTGGACAATTTTCATCACAATGCTCCATGGCCCCTGTCATCACAGTGCCCCATAACCGCTGTAATCACAATGCTCCATGAGCCTGTCATCACAATGCTGCATGACTCCTGTCATCACATTTTTCCATGGCCTATGTATTCACAATGCACCATGGACCCTATAATCACACTGTTGCATGTTCCCTTTCAACACAATGCTCCATGACCCCTCTCATCACAAAGTTCCATGAAAATTGTCATCAAAATGCTCCATGACCCCGGTCACCACAAGGTTCCCTGCCCTTGTCATCACAATGCTCCTTGACGCTTGTAATCACAATGCTCCATGACCCTTGTAATCACAATGGTACATGGCCTTGTCATTACAATGCTCCATGGCCTCTGTCATCACCATGCTCCATGGTCTTTCTCATCACAATGCTCTATGACCCCTGTCATCACAATGCTTGATGACCATTGTCATCACAATGCTCCAAGGCCCGTGTCATCACAATGCCTCATGGTCTTTGTAATCATAATGCTCAATGACCCCTCTCATCACAATGCTCCATGCCGTTGTCATCACAATGCTCCATGGCCCCTGTAATCACAATGCTCCATGCCCTCGTCATCACAATGCTCCAGAACTCTTGGCATCATAATGCTCCATTCCCGTGTCATCCCATTGCTCAATGACACTTGTCATCAAAATGTTCCTTGGCCTTTGTCATCACAGTGCTCCATGATACCTTTAATCAAAATTCTTCATGACCACTGTCATCACAATGCAAGATGACCAATCTCATCACAATGCCCCATGACACGTGTCATCACAATTCGCGTTGGCCCTTCTCATCTCAATGCTGTATGAACCGTGTCATCACTAGGTTCCAGGACCCTTGTCATCACAATGCTCCATGAACTCTCTTATCTCAATGTTCCATGGCCTTTGTAGTCACAATGCTCCATTGTCCGGATAATCGCGTTGCTCCATGATCTGTGTCAGCACAGTATTTCATGACACTTGTCTTCACAATGTTCCATGATCCCTGTAATCAAAATGATCCCTGCCAATGTCATCACAATGTTCCATGTCTCCTGTAATCACAATGCTCCATGCCCAGGTCATCACAATGCTCCAGGTATGTTGTCATCACCATGCTTCATGCCCCGTGTCATCACAATGCTCCATGAATCTTGTCTTCACAATGCTCTATGGCCTTTGTCATCAC
Organism: Balaenoptera physalus; assembly: GCF_965194825.1. NCBI lineage: Eukaryota > Metazoa > Chordata > Mammalia > Artiodactyla > Balaenopteridae > Balaenoptera > Balaenoptera physalus. The sequence continues at coordinate 84,098 of NW_028125596.1, read as the reverse complement.
AATGCTCCGTGACCACTGTCAACACAATGCCTGATGACCCCTGTCATCAAAATGCTAAATGGCACTTGTCATCACAATGCTCTATGTCACCTGTCATCACTCTTCTCCATGTCACTTGTTATCACAATGCTCCATGGCCCCTGAAATCCCAGTACTCCATGACCCCTTTCATTACAATGCCCAATGCTACCTCTCATCACAATTCTCCATGGCATTCGTCATCACGATGCACCATGACACCTGTCATCACAATGCTCCATGACACTTGTCATCACAGCGCCCGATGGCCCTTGTCATCACAATGTTCCTTGGTGCTTTTCATCGCAATGCTCCATGACAACTTTCATCAAAATACTCCAAGATTTGTTTCATCACAATGCTCCATGGCCCTTGTCATTACAAATCCACATGATCCCTTTCATGACAATTCTCCATGGCAACTTACATAAAAATGCTCCATGCCCCTGTCATCACAATGCCCAATGATACCTGTTTTTACAATGATCCTTGTCCCTTGTCATCACAAGGCTCCATGTCCCTTGTATTCACAATGCCCCATGACCCCTGTCATCACAAACCTCCATGCCCTTGTCATCACAAGGCTCCAGAACACTTGTCATTATAATGCTCCATGTCCGTTTCATCACCATGCTCCATGACACTTGTCATCACAATGCTCCATGGCCCCTCTCATTACTGTGCTCCATAATAACATTAATCACATTTCTAGATGACCACTGCCATCACAATGCCCCATGACATTGTCATCACAATTCGCCATGACCATTGTCATCACAATGCTCCATGAACCATGTCATCAGAGGGTCCCAGGACACTTGCCATCACAATGATCCATTACCATTTTCATCACAATGCTCCATGACTACTGTCATCTCAATGCTCCAAGGCCTTTGTATTCAAAATGCTCCATGGCCCCTGTAATCACAGTGCTCCATAACACCTTTCATCATAATGCTCCATGACCACTGCCATCTCAATGCCTCATGACGCCTGTCATCACAATTCTCCAAGGCCCCTTTCATCACAATGCTCCATGACACTTGTCATCACATTGCTCCATAACACCTGTCATCACACTGTTCCCGGCCCATATCATCACAATGCTCCATGTCCCCTATAATCACAATGCTCCATGCCTTTTTCCTCACAATGCTCCAGGATTCTTGTCAACACAATGTTCCATGACCGTGGCATCACAATGCTCCATGGCCCTTGTCATCACAATGCTCCAGAATTCTTGTCATCACAATGTTCCATGACCGTGTCATCACAATGCTACATGACCCTGGTCTTCACAGTTCTCCATGACCTTTGTCATCACAATGCTCTATGTCGCTTTTCATGACAATTCTCAATGACCACTTTAATCATTATGCTCGCTGACCATTTTCATGACATTTCTCTATTGTCATTACAATTCCCCACGGCCCCTTTCTTCACAATGCTCCATGATGCCTGTCACAAAAATACTCCATGGCTTTTGTTATCACAATGCTCCAGGACCAGTTTCATCACAGTACTCCATCCCCCTTGTCATCACAGTGCACAATGAAACCTTTCATTACAATGTTCCATGACACTTGTCATCACAATGCTCCATGGCCTTTATCGTCACAATGCTGCCAGGCACTTTTCATCACGACGTTCCATGAAAACTTTCATCACATGGCTCCATGACCATTGTCATCACAATAGTCCATACCCTTGTCAACACAATGTTGCATAATCCCTGTCATCACAATTCTCCATGACTGCTGTCATCACAATAATCCAGGACAAGTTTCATAACAATGCCTCATGGCCCCAGTCATCACAGTGCTCCATGATACCTTTCATCACAATTCCTAGATGATCAATGTCATCACAATGCCCCATGACACCTGTCATCACAATTCGCTATGACCCTTGTCATCACAATACTCGATGAACCGTGTCAGCACAGTGTTCCAGGACACATGTCATCACAATGATCCATGACTCCTTTCCTCACAGTGCTGCAGTACCCTTTTCACCATAATGCTCCGTGCCATTGTCAGCACAATGCTCCTTGGACCCTGTCATCAAAATGCCCCATCCCCTTTTCATCACAATGCTCCAGATGTCCTATCATTACAATGCTCCATGCCCGTGTCAACACAATGCTCCATGACCCCTGTCATCAAAATGCTTTATGAACCTTGTTATCAGAATGTTCCATGACCCCTGTCATCAAAATGATCCATGACCGTTGTCATCACAATGCTGCATGATACCTTTCATCCCAATTCTCTGTGACCGCTGTCATCACAATGCTCCTGGACAATTTTCATCACAATGCTCCATGGCCCCTGTCATCACAGTGCCCCATAACCGCTGTAATCACAATGCACCATGAGCCTGTCATCACAATGCTGCATGACTCCTGTCATCACATTTTTCCATGGCCTATGTATTCACAATGCACCATGGACCCTATAATCACACTGCCGCATGTTCCCTTTCAACACAATGCTCCATGACCCCTCTCATCACAAAGTTCCATGAAAATTGTCATCAAAATGCTCCATGACCCCGGTCACCACAAGGTTCCCTGCCCTTGTCATCACAATGCTCCTTGACGCTTGTAATCACAATGCTCCATGACCCTTGTAATCACAATGGTACATGGCCTTGTCATTACAATGCTCCATGGCCTCTGTCATCACCATGCTCCATGGTCTTTCTCATCACAATGCTCTATGACCCCTGTCATCACAATGCTTGATGACCATTGTCATCACAATGCTCCAAGGCCCGTGTCATCACAATGCCTCATGGTCTTTGTAATCATAATGCTCAATGACCCCTCTCATCACAATGCTCCATGCCGTTGTCATCACAATGCTCCATGGCCCCTGTAATCACAATGCTCCATGCCCTCGTCATCACAATGCTCCAGAACTCTTGGCATCATAATGCTCCATTCCCGTGTCATCCCATTGCTCAATGACACTTGTCATCAAAATGTTCCTTGGCCTTTGTCATCACAGTGCTCCATGATACCTTTAATCAAAATTCTTCATGACCACTGTCATCACAATGCAAGATGACCAATCTCATCACAATGCCCCATGACACGTGTCATCACAATTCGCCTTGGCCCTTCTCATCTCAATGCTGTATGAACCGTGTCATCACTAGGTTCCAGGACCCTTGTGATCACAATGCTCCATGAACTCTCTTATCTCAATGTTCCATGGCCTTTGTAGTCACAATGCTCCATTGTCCGGATAATCGCGTTGCTCCATGATCTGTGTCAGCACAGTATTTCATGACACTTGTCTTCACAATGTTCCATGATCCCTGTAATCAAAATGATCCCTGCCAATGTCATCACAATGTTCCATGTCTCCTGTAATCACAATGCTCCATGCCCAGGTCATCACAATGCTCCAGGTATGTTGTCATCACCATGCTTCATGCCCCGTGTCATCACAATGCTCCATGAATCTTGTCTTCACACTGCTCTATGGCCTTTGTCATCACAATGCTCCGTGACCCCTGTCAACACAATGCCTGATGACCCCTGTCATCAAAATGCTAAATGGCACTTGTCATCACAATGCTCTATGTCACCTGTCATCACTCTTCTCCATGTCACTTGTTATCACAATGCTCCATGGCCCCTGTAATCCCAGTACTCCATGACCCCTTTCATTACAATGCCCAATGCTACCTCTCATCACAATTCTCCATGGCATTCGTCATCACGATGCACCATGACACCTGTCATCACAATGCTCCATGACACTTGTCATCACAGCGCCCGATGGCCCTTGTCATCACAATGTTCCTTGGTGCTATTCATCGCAATGCTCCATGACAACTTTCATCAAAATACTCCAAGATTTGTTTCATCACAATGCTCCATGGCCCTTGTCATTACAAATCCACATGATCCCTTTCATGACAATTCTCCATGGCAACTTACATAAAAATGCTCCATGCCCCTGTCATCACAATGCCCAATGATACCTGTTTTTACAATGATCCATGTCCCTTGTCATCACAAGGCTCCATGTCCCTTGTATTCACAATGCCCCATGACCCCTGTCATCACAATGCTCCATGGCCCTTGTCATCACAATGCTCCATGAAACATTTCCTCACAATGCTCCAGTACGCCTTTCATCCAAATTCCCCATGGCCACTGTCATCACAATTCTCCATGACCCCTGTCATCGTAATGGTCCATGACCCGCTTCATCTCAATGCCCCATGACCCCTGTCATCACAAACCTCCATGCCCTTGTCATCACAAGGCTCCAGAACACTTGTCATTATAATGCTCCATGTCCGTTTCATCACCATGCTCCATGACACTTGTCATCACAATGCTCCATGGCCCCTCTCATTACTGTGCTCCATAATAACTTTAATCACATTTCTAGATGACCACTGCCATCACAATGCCCCATGACATTGTCATCACAATTCGCCATGACCATTGTCATCACAATGCTCCATGAACCATGACATCAGAGGGTCCCAGGACACTTGTCATCACAATGATCCATTACCATTTTCATCACAATGCTCCATGACCACTGTCATCTCAATGCCCCAAGGCCTTTGTATTCAAAATGCTCCATGGCCCCTGTAATCACAGTGCTCCATAACACCTTTCATCATAATGCTCCATGACCACTGCCATCTCAATGCCTCATGACGCCTGTCATCACAATTCTCCAAGGCCCCTTTCATCACAATGCTCCATGACACTTGTCATCACATTGCTCCATAACACCTGTCATCACACTGTTCCCGGCCCATATCATCACAATGCTCCATGTCCCCTATAATCACAATGCTCCATGCCTTTTTCCTCACAATGCTCCAGGATTCTTGTCAACACAATGTTCCATGACCGTGGCATCACAATGCTCCATGGCCCTTGTCATCACAATGCTCCAGAATTCTTGTCATCACAATGTTCCATGACCGTGTCATCACAATGCTACATGACCCTGGTCTTCACAGTTCTCCATGACCTTTGTCATCACAATGCTCTATGTCGCTTTTCATGACCATTCTCAATGACCACTTTAATCATTATGCTCGCTGACCATTTTCATGACATTTCTCTATTGTCATTACAATTCCCCACGGCCCCTTTCTTCACAATGCTCCATGATGCCTGTCACAAAAATACTCCATGGCTTTTGTTATCACAATGCTCCAGGACCAGTTTCATCACAGTACTCCATCCCCCTTGTCATCACAGTGCACAATGAAACCTTTCATTACAATGTTCCATGACACTTGTCATCACAATGCTCCATGGCCTTTATCGTCACAATGCTGCCAGGCACTTTTCATCACGACGTTCCATGAAAACTTTCATCACATGGCTCCATGACCATTGTCATCACAATAGTCCATACCCTTGTCAACACAATGTTGCATAATCCCTGTCATCACAATTCTCCATGACTGCTGTCATCACAATAATCCAGGACAAGTTTCATAACAATGCCTCATGGCCCCAGTCATCACAGTGCTCCATGATACCTTTCATCACAATTCCTAGATGATCAATGTCATCACAATGCCCCATGACACCTGTCATCACAATTCGCTATGACCCTTGTCATCACAATACTCGATGAACCGTGTCAGCACAGTGTTCCAGGACACATGTCATCACAATGATCCATGACTACTTTCATCACAATGCTCCAATACACCTGTCATCACAATGCTCCATGGCCCCTGTTATCATATTGCTCCATGATCTCTTTCATCACAATGCTCCATGACCACTGTCATCACCATGCCTCATGACGCCTGTCATCTCAATGCTCCATGGCCCCTTTCATCACAATGCTCCATGAACCCAGTCATCACAATGTACCCTGCCCTTTTCATCACAATGCTCCATGGGCCCTGTCATCACAATGCTCCATGCCCTTGTCATCAAAATGCTCAAGAACTCTTGTCATCATAATGCTCCATGCCAATGTCATCAAAATGCCCCATGACACTTGTCATCACAATGCTCCATGGCCTTTGTCATCACAGTGTTCCATGGCCACTGTCATCACAATGCTCCATGCCCTTGTCATCAAAATTCTCCAGAACTCTTGTCATCATAATGCTCCATGCCAATGTCATCAAAATGCCCCTTGACACTTGTCATCACAATGCTCCATGGCCTTTGTCATCACAATGTTCCATGGTCCCTTTAATCACAGTGCTCCCTGATACCTTTCATCACAATTCTAGATGACCACTGTCATCACAATGCCCCATGACTGATGTCATCACAATTCGCATGGTCCTTGTCATCACAATGCTCCATGAACCGTGTCATCACAAGGTTCCAGGACACTTGTCATCACAATGATCCATGATCACTTTCATCACAATGCTCCATGAAACCTGTCATCTCAATGCTCCATAGCCTTTGTATTCACAATGCTCCATGGCCCCTGTAATCACAGTGCTCTATGACCCATTTCATCACAATGCTCCAGGACCGCTGTCATCACAATGCCCCATGACGCCTGCCATCACAAATCTCCAAGGCCTCTCTTACCAGAAAGCTCCATGATCCCTGTCAGCACAATGTTCCATGACACTTTTCATCACAATGCTCCATGACCCCTGTCATCACAAAGTTCTCTGCCCATATCATCACAATGCTCCTTGTCACCTTTAATCACAATGCTCCATGCCCTTTCATCACAATGCTCCAGAATTCTTGTTATCGCAATGATCCTTGACCGTGTCATTACAATGCTCCATGACCCTTGTCATCACAAAGCTCCATGACCCCTGTCATCACAATGATCCATGACTCCTTTCCTCACAGTGCTGCAGTACCCTTTTCACCATAATGCTCCGTGCCATTGTCAGCACAATGCTCCTTGGACCCTGTCATCAAAATGCCCCATCCCCTTTTCATCACAATGCTCCAGATGTCCTATCTTTACAATGCTCCATGCCCGTGTCAACACAATGCTCCATGACCCCTGTCATCAAAATGCTTTATGAACCTTGTTATCAGAATGTTCCATGACCCCTGTCATCAAAATGATCCATGACCGTTGTCATCACAATGCTGCATGATACCTTTCATCCCAATTCTCTGTGACCGCTCTCATCACAATGCTCCTGGACAATTTTCATCACAATGCTCCATGGCCCCTGTCATCACAGTGCCCCATAACCGCTGTAATCACAATGCTCCATGAGCCTGTCATCACAATGCTGCATGACTCCTGTCATCACATTTTTCCATGGCCTATGTATTCACAATGCACCATGGACCCTATAATCACACTGCTGCATGTTCCCTTTCAACACAATGCTCCATGACCCCTCTCATCACAAAGTTCCATGAAAATTGTCATCAAAATGCTCCATGACCCCGGTCACCACAAGGTTCCCTGCCCTTGTCATCACAATGCTCCTTGACGCTTGTAATCACAATGCTCCATGACCCTTGTAATCACAATGGTACATGGCCTTGTCATTACAATGCTCCATGGCCTCTGTCATCACCATGCTCCATGGTCTTTCTCATCACAATGCTCTATGACCCCTGTCATCACAATGCTTGATGACCATTGTCATCACAATGCTCCAAGGCCCGTGTCATCACAATGCCTCATGGTCTTTGTAATCATAATGCTCAATGACCCCTCTCATCACAATGCTCCATGCCGTTGTCATCACAATGCTCCATGGCCCCTGTAATCACAATGCTCCATGCCCTCGTCATCACAATGCTCCAGAACTCTTGGCATCATAATGCTCCATTCCCGTGTCATCCCATTGCTCAATGACACTTGTCATCAAAATGTTCCTTGGCCTTTGTCATCACAGTGCTCCATGATACCTTTAATCAAAATTCTTCATGACCACTGTCATCAAAATGCAAGATGACCAATCTCATCACAATGCCCCATGACACGTGTCATCACAATTCGCCTTGGCCCTTCTCATCTCAATGCTGTATGAACCGTGTCATCACTAGGTTCCAGGACCCTTGTCATCACAATGCTCCATGAACTCTCTTATCTCAATGTTCCATGGCCTTTGTAGTCACAATGCTCCATTGTCCGGATAATCGCGTTGCTCCATGATCTGTGTCAGCACAGTATTTCATGACACTTGTCTTCACAATGTTCCATGATCCCTGTAATCAAAATGATCCCTGCCAATGTCATCACAATGTTCCATGTCTCCTGTAATCACAATGCTCCATGCCCAGGTCATCACAATGCTCCAGGTATGTTGTCATCACCATGCTTCATGCCCCGTGTCATCACAATGCTCCATGAATCTTGTCTTCACAATGCTCTATGGCCTTTGTCATCACAATGCTCCGTGACCACTGTCAACACAATGCCTGATGACCCCTGTCATCAAAATGCTAAATGGCACTTGTCATCACAATGCTCTATGTCACCTGTCATCACTCTTCTCCATGTCACTTGTTATCACAATGCTCCATGGCCCCTGAAATCCCAGTACTCCATGACCCCTTTCATTACAATGCCCAATGCTACCTCTCATCACAATTCTCCATGGCATTCGTCATCACGATGCACCATGACACCTGTCATCACAATGCTCCATGACACTTGTCATCACAGCGCCCGATGGCCCTTGTCATCACAATGTTCCTTGGTGCTTTTCATCGCAATGCTCCATGACAACTTTCATCAAAATACTCCAAGATTTGTTTCATCACAATGCTCCATGGCCCTTGTCATTACAAATCCACATGATCCCTTTCATGACAATTCTCCATGGCAACTTACATAAAAATGCTCCATGCCCCTGTCATCACAATGCCCAATGATACCTGTTTTTACAATGATCCTTGTCCCTTGTCATCACAAGGCTCCATGTCCCTTGTATTCACAATGCCCCATGACCCCTGTCATCACAAACCTCCATGCCCTTGTCATCACAAGGCTCCAGAACACTTGTCATTATAATGCTCCATGTCCGTTTCATCACCATGCTCCATGACACTTGTCATCACAATGCTCCATGGCCCCTCTCATTACTGTGCTCCATAATAACTTTAATCACATTTCTAGATGACCACTGCCATCACAATGCCCCATGACATTGTCATCACAATTCGCCATGACCATTGTCATCACAATGCTCCATGAGCCATGTCGTCAGAGGGTCCCAGGACACTTGTCATCACAATGATCCATTACCATTTTCATCACAATGCTCCATGACTACTGTCATCTCAATGCTCCAAGGCCTTTGTATTCAAAATGCTCCATGGCCCCTGTAATCACAGTGCTCCATAACACCTTTCATCATAATGCTCCATGACCACTGCCATCTCAATGCCTCATGACGCCTGTCATCACAATTCTCCAAGGCCCCTTTCATCACAATGCTCCATGACACTTGTCATCACATTGCTCCATAACACCTGTCATCACAGTGTTCCCGGCCCATATCATCACAATGCTCCATGTCCCCTATAATCACAATGCTCCATGCCTTTTTCCTCACAATGCTCCAGGATTCTTGTCAACACAATGTTCCATGACCGTGGCATCACAATGCTCCATGGCCCTTGTCATCACAATGCTCCAGATTTCTTGTCATCACAATGTTCCATGACCGTGTCATCACAATGCTACATGACCCTGGTCTTCACAGTTCTCCATGACCTTTGTCATCACAATGCTCTATGTCGCTTTTCATGACAATTCTCAATGACCACTTTAATCACTATGCTCGCTGACCATTTTCATGACATTTCTCTATTGTCATTACAATTCCCCATGGCCCCTTTCTTCACAATGCTCCATGATGCCTGTCATAAAAATGCTCCATGGCTTTTGTTATCACAATGCTCCAGGACCAGTTTCATCACAGTACTCCATCCCCCTTGTCATCACAGTGCACAATGAAACCTTTCATTACAATGTTCCATGACACTTGTCATCACAATGCTCCATGGCCTTTATCGTCACAATGCTGCCAGGCACTTTTCATCACGACGTTCCATGAAAACTTTCATCACATGGCTCCATGACCATTGTCATCACAATAGTCCATACCCTTGTCAACACAATGTTGCATAATCCCTGTCATCACAATTCTCCATGACTGCTGTCATCACAATAATCCAGGACAAGTTTCATAACAATGCCTCATGGCCCCAGTCATCACAGTGCTCCATGATACCTTTCATCACAATTCCTAGATGATCAATGTCATCACAATGCCCCATGACACCTGTCATCACAATTCGCTATGACCCTTGTCATCACAGTACTCGATGAACCGTGTCAGCACAGTGTTCCAGGACACATGTCATCACAATGATCCATGACTACTTTCATCACAATGCTCCAATACACCTGTCATCACAATGCTCCATGGCCCCTGTTATCATATTGCTCCATGATCTCTTTCATCACAATGCTCCATGACCACTGTCATCACCATGCCTCATGACGCCTGTCATCTCAATGCTCCATGGCCCCTTTCATCACAATGCTCCATGAACACAGTCATCACAATGTACCCTGCCCTTTTCATCACAATGCTCCATGGGCCCTGTCATCACAATGCTCCATGCCCCTGTCATCAAAATGTTCAAGAACTCTTGTCATCATAATGCTCCATGCCAATGTCATCAAAATGCCCCATGACACTTGTCATCACAATGCTCCATGGCCTTTGTCATCACAGTGTTCCATGGCCACTGTCATCACAATGCTCCATGCCCTTGTCATCAAAATTCTCCAGAACTCTTGTCATCATAATGCTCCATGCCAATGTCATCAAAATGCCCCTTGACACTTGTCATCACAATGCTCCATGGCCTTTGTCATCACAATGTTCCATGGTCCCTTTAATCACAGTGCTCCCTGATACCTTTCATCACAATTCTAGATGACCACTGTCATCACAATGCCCCATGACTGATGTCATCACAATTCGCATGGTCCTTGTCATCACAATGCTCCATGAACCGTGTCATCACAAGGTTCCAGGACACTTGTCATCACAATGATCCATGATCACTTTCATCACAATGCTCCATGAAACCTGTCATCTCAATGCTCCATAGCCTTTGTATTCACAATGCTCCATGGCCCCTGTAATCACAGTGCTCTATGACCCATTTCATCACAATGCTCCAAGACCGCTGTCATCACAATGCCCCATGACGCCTGCCATCACAAATCTCCAAGGCCTCTCTTACCAGAAAGCTCCATGATCCCTGTCAGCACAATGTTCCATGACACTTTTCATCACAATGCTCCATGACCCCTGTCATCACAAAGTTCTCTGCCCATATCATCACAATGCTCCTTGTCACCTTTAATCACAATGCTCCATGCCCTTTCATCACAATGCTCCAGAATTCTTGTTATCGCAATGATCCTTGACCGTGTCATTACAATGCTCCATGACCCTTGTCATCACAAAGCTCCATGACCCCTGTCATCACAATGATCCATGACTCCTTTCCTCACAGTGCTGCAGTACCCTTTTCACCATAATGCTCCGTGCCATTGTCAGCACAATGCTCCTTGGACCCTGTCATCAAAATGCCCCATCCCCTTTTCATCACAATGCTCCAGATGTCCTATCATTACAATGCTCCATGCCCGTGTCAACACAATGCTCCATGACCCCTGTCATCAAAATGCTTTATGAACCTTGTTATCAGAATGTTCCATGACCCCTGTCATCAAAATGATCCATGACCGTTGTCATCACAATGCTGCATGATACCTTTCATCCCAATTCTCTGTGACCGCTCTCATCACAATGCTCCTGGACAATTTTCATCACAATGCTCCATGGCCCCTGTCATCACAGTGCCCCATAACCGCTGTAATCACAATGCTCCATGAGCCTGTCATCACAATGCTGCATGACTCCTGTCATCACATTTTTCCATGGCCTATGTATTCACAATGCACCATGGACCCTATAATCACACTGCTGCATGTTCCCTTTCAACACAATGCTCCATGACCCCTCTCATCACAAAGTTCCATGAAAATTGTCATCAAAATGCTCCATGACCCCGGTCACCACAAGGTTCCCTGCCCTTGTCATCACAATGCTCCTTGACGCTTGTAATCACAATGCTCCATGACCCTTGTAATCACAATGGTACATGGCCTTGTCATTACAATGCTCCATGGCCTCTGTCATCACCATGCTCCATGGTCTTTCTCATCACAATGCTCTATGACCCCTGTCATCACAATGCTTGATGACCATTGTCATCACAATGCTCCAAGGCCCGTGTCATCACAATGCCTCATGGTCTTTGTAATCATAATGCTCAATGACCCCTCTCATCACAATGCTCCATGCCGTTGTCATCACAATGCTCCATGGCCCCTGTAATCACAATGCTCCATGCCCTCGTCATCACAATGCTCCAGAACTCTTGGCATCATAATGCTCCATTCCCGTGTCATCCCATTGCTCAATGACACTTGTCATCAAAATGTTCCTTGGCCTTTGTCATCACAGTGCTCCATGATACCTTTAATCAAAATTCTTCATGACCACTGTCATCAAAATGCAAGATGACCAATCTCATCACAATGCCCCATGACACGTGTCATCACAATTCGCCTTGGCCCTTCTCATCTCAATGCTGTATGAACCGTGTCATCACTAGGTTCCAGGACCCTTGTCATCACAATGCTCCATGAACTCTCTTATCTCAATGTTCCATGGCCTTTGTAGTCACAATGCTCCATTGTCCGGATAATCGCGTTGCTCCATGATCTGTGTCAGCACAGTATTTCATGACACTTGTCTTCACAATGTTCCATGATCCCTGTAATCAAAATGATCCCTGCCAATGTCATCACAATGTTCCATGTCTCCTGTAATCACAATGCTCCATGCCCAGGTCATCACAATGCTCCAGGTATGTTGTCATCACCATGCTTCATGCCCCGTGTCATCACAATGCTCCATGAATCTTGTCTTCACAATGCTCTATGGCCTTTGTCATCACAATGCTCCGTGACCACTGTCAACACAATGCCTGATGACCCCTGTCATCAAAATGCTAAATGGCACTTGTCATCACAATGCTCTATGTCACCTGTCATCACTCTTCTCCATGTCACTTGTTATCACAATGCTCCATGGCCCCTGAAATCCCAGTACTCCATGACCCCTTTCATTACAATGCCCAATGCTACCTCTCATCACAATTCTCCATGGCATTCGTCATCACGATGCACCATGACACCTGTCATCACAATGCTCCATGACACTTGTCATCACAGCGCCCGATGGCCCTTGTCATCACAATGTTCCTTGGTGCTTTTCATCGCAATGCTCCATGACAACTTTCATCAAAATACTCCAAGATTTGTTTCATCACAATGCTCCATGGCCCTTGTCATTACAAATCCACATGATCCCTTTCATGACAATTCTCCATGGCAACTTACATAAAAATGCTCCATGCCCCTGTCATCACAATGCCCAATGATACCTGTTTTTACAATGATCCTTGTCCCTTGTCATCACAAGGCTCCATGTCCCTTGTATTCACAATGCCCCATGACCCCTGTCATCACAAACCTCCATGCCCTTGTCATCACAAGGCTCCAGAACACTTGTCATTATAATGCTCCATGTCCGTTTCATCACCATGCTCCATGACACTTGTCATCACAATGCTCCATGGCCCCTCTCATTACTGTGCTCCATAATAACTTTAATCACATTTCTAGATGACCACTGCCATCACAATGCCCCATGACATTGTCATCACAATTCGCCATGACCATTGTCATCACAATGCTCCATGAGCCATGTCGTCAGAGGGTCCCAGGACACTTGTCATCACAATGATCCATTACCATTTTCATCACAATGCTCCATGACTACTGTCATCTCAATGCTCCAAGGCCTTTGTATTCAAAATGCTCCATGGCCCCTGTAATCACAGTGCTCCATAACACCTTTCATCATAATGCTCCATGACCACTGCCATCTCAATGCCTCATGACGCCTGTCATCACAATTCTCCAAGGCCCCTTTCATCACAATGCTCCATGACACTTGTCATCACATTGCTCCATAACACCTGTCATCACAGTGTTCCCGGCCCATATCATCACAATGCTCCATGTCCCCTATAATCACAATGCTCCATGCCTTTTTCCTCACAATGCTCCAGGATTCTTGTCAACACAATGTTCCATGACCGTGGCATCACAATGCTCCATGGCCCTTGTCATCACAATGCTCCAGATTTCTTGTCATCACAATGTTCCATGACCGTGTCATCACAATGCTACATGACCCTGGTCTTCACAGTTCTCCATGACCTTTGTCATCACAATGCTCTATGTCGCTTTTCATGACAATTCTCAATGACCACTTTAATCACTATGCTCGCTGACCATTTTCATGACATTTCTCTATTGTCATTACAATTCCCCATGGCCCCTTTCTTCACAATGCTCCATGATGCCTGTCATAAAAATGCTCCATGGCTTTTGTTATCACAATGCTCCAGGACCAGTTTCATCACAGTACTCCATCCCCCTTGTCATCACAGTGCACAATGAAACCTTTCATTACAATGTTCCATGACACTTGTCATCACAATGCTCCATGGCCTTTATCGTCACAATGCTGCCAGGCACTTTTCATCACGACGTTCCATGAAAACTTTCATCACATGGCTCCATGACCATTGTCATCACAATAGTCCATACCCTTGTCAACACAATGTTGCATAATCCCTGTCATCACAATTCTCCATGACTGCTGTCATCACAATAATCCAGGACAAGTTTCATAACAATGCCTCATGGCCCCAGTCATCACAGTGCTCCATGATACCTTTCATCACAATTCCTAGATGATCAATGTCATCACAATGCCCCATGACACCTGTCATCACAATTCGCTATGACCCTTGTCATCACAGTACTCGATGAACCGTGTCAGCACAGTGTTCCAGGACACATGTCATCACAATGATCCATGACTACTTTCATCACAATGCTCCAATACACCTGTCATCACAATGCTCCATGGCCCCTGTTATCATATTGCTCCATGATCTCTTTCATCACAATGCTCCATGACCACTGTCATCACCATGCCTCATGACGCCTGTCATCTCAATGCTCCATGGCCCCTTTCATCACAATGCTCCATGAACACAGTCATCACAATGTACCCTGCCCTTTTCATCACAATGCTCCATGGGCCCTGTCATCACAATGCTCCATGCCCCTGTCATCAAAATGTTCAAGAACTCTTGTCATCATAATGCTCCATGCCAATGTCATCAAAATGCCCCATGACACTTGTCATCACAATGCTCCATGGCCTTTGTCATCACAGTGTTCCATGGCCACTGTCATCACAATGCTCCATGCCCTTGTCATCAAAATTCTCCAGAACTCTTGTCATCATAATGCTCCATGCCAATGTCATCAAAATGCCCCTTGACACTTGTCATCACAATGCTCCATGGCCTTTGTCATCACAATGTTCCATGGTCCCTTTAATCACAGTGCTCCCTGATACCTTTCATCACAATTCTAGATGACCACTGTCATCACAATGCCCCATGACTGATGTCATCACAATTCGCATGGTCCTTGTCATCACAATGCTCCATGAACCGTGTCATCACAAGGTTCCAGGACACTTGTCATCACAATGATCCATGATCACTTTCATCACAATGCTCCATGAAACCTGTCATCTCAATGCTCCATAGCCTTTGTATTCACAATGCTCCATGGCCCCTGTAATCACAGTGCTCTATGACCCATTTCATCACAATGCTCCAAGACCGCTGTCATCACAATGCCCCATGACGCCTGCCATCACAAATCTCCAAGGCCTCTCTTACCAGAAAGCTCCATGATCCCTGTCAGCACAATGTTCCATGACACTTTTCATCACAATGCTCCATGACCCCTGTCATCACAAAGTTCTCTGCCCATATCATCACAATGCTCCTTGTCACCTTTAATCACAATGCTCCATGCCCTTTCATCACAATGCTCCAGAATTCTTGTTATCGCAATGATCCTTGACCGTGTCATTACAATGCTCCATGACCCTTGTCATCACAAAGCTCCATGACCCCTGTCATCACAATGATCCATGACTCCTTTCCTCACAGTGCTGCAGTACCCTTTTCACCATAATGCTCCGTGCCATTGTCAGCACAATGCTCCTTGGACCCTGTCATCAAAATGCCCCATCCCCTTTTCATCACAATGCTCCAGATGTCCTATCATTACAATGCTCCATGCCCGTGTCAACACAATGCTCCATGACCCCTGTCATCAAAATGCTTTATGAACCTTGTTATCAGAATGTTCCATGACCCCTGTCATCAAAATGATCCATGACCGTTGTCATCACAATGCTGCATGATACCTTTCATCCCAATTCTCTGTGACCGCTCTCATCACAATGCTCCTGGACAATTTTCATCACAATGCTCCATGGCCCCTGTCATCACAGTGCCCCATAACCGCTGTAATCACAATGCTCCATGAGCCTGTCATCACAATGCTGCATGACTCCTGTCATCACATTTTTCCATGGCCTATGTATTCACAATGCACCATGGACCCTATAATCACACTGCTGCATGTTCCCTTTCAACACAATGCTCCATGACCCCTCTCATCACAAAGTTCCATGAAAATTGTCATCAAAATGCTCCATGACCCCGGTCACCACAAGGTTCCCTGCCCTTGTCATCACAATGCTCCTTGACGCTTGTAATCACAATGCTCCATGACCCTTGTAATCACAATGGTACATGGCCTTGTCATTACAATGCTCCATGGCCTCTGTCATCACCATGCTCCATGGTCTTTCTCATCACAATGCTCTATGACCCCTGTCATCACAATGCTTGATGACCATTGTCATCACAATGCTCCAAGGCCCGTGTCATCACAATGCCTCATGGTCTTTGTAATCATAATGCTCAATGACCCCTCTCATCACAATGCTCCATGCCGTTGTCATCACAATGCTCCATGGCCCCTGTAATCACAATGCTCCATGCCCTCGTCATCACAATGCTCCAGAACTCTTGGCATCATAATGCTCCATTCCCGTGTCATCCCATTGCTCAATGACACTTGTCATCAAAATGTTCCTTGGCCTTTGTCATCACAGTGCTCCATGATACCTTTAATCAAAATTCTTCATGACCACTGTCATCAAAATGCAAGATGACCAATCTCATCACAATGCCCCATGACACGTGTCATCACAATTCGCCTTGGCCCTTCTCATCTCAATGCTGTATGAACCGTGTCATCACTAGGTTCCAGGACCCTTGTCATCACAATGCTCCATGAACTCTCTTATCTCAATGTTCCATGGCCTTTGTAGTCACAATGCTCCATTGTCCGGATAATCGCGTTGCTCCATGATCTGTGTCAGCACAGTATTTCATGACACTTGTCTTCACAATGTTCCATGATCCCTGTAATCAAAATGATCCCTGCCAATGTCATCACAATGTTCCATGTCTCCTGTAATCACAATGCTCCATGCCCAGGTCATCACAATGCTCCAGGTATGTTGTCATCACCATGCTTCATGCCCCGTGTCATCACAATGCTCCATGAATCTTGTCTTCACAATGCTCTATGGCCTTTGTCATCACAATGCTCCGTGACCACTGTCAACACAATGCCTGATGACCCCTGTCATCAAAATGCTAAATGGCACTTGTCATCACAATGCTCTATGTCACCTGTCATCACTCTTCTCCATGTCACTTGTTATCACAATGCTCCATGGCCCCTGAAATCCCAGTACTCCATGACCCCTTTCATTACAATGCCCAATGCTACCTCTCATCACAATTCTCCATGGCATTCGTCATCACGATGCACCATGACACCTGTCATCACAATGCTCCATGACACTTGTCATCACAGCGCCCGATGGCCCTTGTCATCACAATGTTCCTTGGTGCTTTTCATCGCAATGCTCCATGACAACTTTCATCAAAATACTCCAAGATTTGTTTCATCACAATGCTCCATGGCCCTTGTCATTACAAATCCACATGATCCCTTTCATGACAATTCTCCATGGCAACTTACATAAAAATGCTCCATGCCCCTGTCATCACAATGCCCAATGATACCTGTTTTTACAATGATCCTTGTCCCTTGTCATCACAAGGCTCCATGTCCCTTGTATTCACAATGCCCCATGACCCCTGTCATCACAAACCTCCATGCCCTTGTCATCACAAGGCTCCAGAACACTTGTCATTATAATGCTCCATGTCCGTTTCATCACCATGCTCCATGACACTTGTCATCACAATGCTCCATGGCCCCTCTCATTACTGTGCTCCATAATAACTTTAATCACATTTCTAGATGACCACTGCCATCACAATGCCCCATGACATTGTCATCACAATTCGCCATGACCATTGTCATCACAATGCTCCATGAGCCATGTCGTCAGAGGGTCCCAGGACACTTGTCATCACAATGATCCATTACCATTTTCATCACAATGCTCCATGACTACTGTCATCTCAATGCTCCAAGGCCTTTGTATTCAAAATGCTCCATGGCCCCTGTAATCACAGTGCTCCATAACACCTTTCATCATAATGCTCCATGACCACTGCCATCTCAATGCCTCATGACGCCTGTCATCACAATTCTCCAAGGCCCCTTTCATCACAATGCTCCATGACACTTGTCATCACATTGCTCCATAACACCTGTCATCACAGTGTTCCCGGCCCATATCATCACAATGCTCCATGTCCCCTATAATCACAATGCTCCATGCCTTTTTCCTCACAATGCTCCAGGATTCTTGTCAACACAATGTTCCATGACCGTGGCATCACAATGCTCCATGGCCCTTGTCATCACAATGCTCCAGATTTCTTGTCATCACAATGTTCCATGACCGTGTCATCACAATGCTACATGACCCTGGTCTTCACAGTTCTCCATGACCTTTGTCATCACAATGCTCTATGTCGCTTTTCATGACAATTCTCAATGACCACTTTAATCACTATGCTCGCTGACCATTTTCATGACATTTCTCTATTGTCATTACAATTCCCCATGGCCCCTTTCTTCACAATGCTCCATGATGCCTGTCATAAAAATGCTCCATGGCTTTTGTTATCACAATGCTCCAGGACCAGTTTCATCACAGTACTCCATCCCCCTTGTCATCACAGTGCACAATGAAACCTTTCATTACAATGTTCCATGACACTTGTCATCACAATGCTCCATGGCCTTTATCGTCACAATGCTGCCAGGCACTTTTCATCACGACGTTCCATGAAAACTTTCATCACATGGCTCCATGACCATTGTCATCACAATAGTCCATACCCTTGTCAACACAATGTTGCATAATCCCTGTCATCACAATTCTCCATGACTGCTGTCATCACAATAATCCAGGACAAGTTTCATAACAATACCTCATGGCCCCAGTCATCACAGTGCTCCATGATACCTTTCATCACAATTCCTAGATGATCAATGTCATCACAATGCCCCATGACACCTGTCATCACAATTCGCTATGACCCTTGTCATCACAGTACTCGATGAACCGTGTCAGCACAGTGTTCCAGGACACATGTCATCACAATGATCCATGACTACTTTCATCACAATGCTCCAATACACCTGTCATCACAATGCTCCATGGCCCCTGTTATCATATTGCTCCATGATCTCTTTCATCACAATGCTCCATGACCACTGTCATCACCATGCCTCATGACGCCTGTCATCTCAATGCTCCATGGCCCCTTTCATCACAATGCTCCATGAACACAGTCATCACAATGTACCCTGCCCTTTTCATCACAATGCTCCATGGGCCCTGTCATCACAATGCTCCATGCCCCTGTCATCAAAATGTTCAAGAACTCTTGTCATCATAATGCTCCATGCCAATGTCATCAAAATGCCCCATGACACTTGTCATCACAATGCTCCATGGCCTTTGTCATCACAGTGTTCCATGGCCACTGTCATCACAATGCTCCATGCCCTTGTCATCAAAATTCTCCAGAACTCTTGTCATCATAATGCTCCATGCCAATGTCATCAAAATGCCCCTTGACACTTGTCATCACAATGCTCCATGGCCTTTGTCATCACAATGTTCCATGGTCCCTTTAATCACAGTGCTCCCTGATACCTTTCATCACAATTCTAGATGACCACTGTCATCACAATGCCCCATGACTGATGTCATCACAATTCGCATGGTCCTTGTCATCACAATGCTCCATGAACCGTGTCATCACAAGGTTCCAGGACACTTGTCATCACAATGATCCATGATCACTTTCATCACAATGCTCCATGAAACCTGTCATCTCAATGCTCCATAGCCTTTGTATTCACAATGCTCCATGGCCCCTGTAATCACAGTGCTCTATGACCCATTTCATCACAATGCTCCAAGACCGCTGTCATCACAATGCCCCATGACGCCTGCCATCACAAATCTCCAAGGCCTCTCTTACCAGAAAGCTCCATGATCCCTGTCAGCACAATGTTCCATGACACTTTTCATCACAATGCTCCATGACCCCTGTCATCACAAAGTTCTCTGCCCATATCATCACAATGCTCCTTGTCACCTTTAATCACAATGCTCCATGCCCTTTCATCACAATGCTCCAGAATTCTTGTTATCGCAATGATCCTTGACCGTGTCATTACAATGCTCCATGACCCTTGTCATCACAAAGCTCCATGACCCCTGTCATCACAATGATCCATGACTCCTTTCCTCACAGTGCTGCAGTACCCTTTTCACCATAATGCTCCGTGCCATTGTCAGCACAATGCTCCTTGGACCCTGTCATCAAAATGCCCCATCCCCTTTTCATCACAATGCTCCAGATGTCCTATCATTACAATGCTCCATGCCCGTGTCAACACAATGCTCCATGACCCCTGTCATCAAAATGCTTTATCAACCTTGTTATCAGAATGTTCCATGACCCCTGTCATCAAAATGATCCATGACCGTTGTCATCACAATGCTGCATGATACCTTTCATCCCAATTCTCTGTGACCGCTCTCATCACAATGCTCCTGGACAATTTTCATCACAATGCTCCATGGCCCCTGTCATCACAGTGCCCCATAACCGCTGTAATCACAATGCTCCATGAGCCTGTCATCACAATGCTGCATGACTCCTGTCATCACATTTTTCCATGGCCTATGTATTCACAATGCACCATGGACCCTATAATCACACTGCTGCATGTTCCCTTTCAACACAATGCTCCATGACCCCTCTCATCACAAAGTTCCATGAAAATTGTCATCAAAATGCTCCATGACCCCGGTCACCACAAGGTTCCCTGCCCTTGTCATCACAATGCTCCTTGACGCTTGTAATCACAATGCTCCATGACCCTTGTAATCACAATGGTACATGGCCTTGTCATTACAATGCTCCATGGCCTCTGTCATCACCATGCTCCATGGTCTTTCTCATCACAATGCTCTATGACCCCTGTCATCACAATGCTTGATGACCATTGTCATCACAATGCTCCAAGGCCCGTGTCATCACAATGCCTCATGGTCTTTGTAATCATAATGCTCAATGACCCCTCTCATCACAATGCTCCATGCCGTTGTCATCACAATGCTCCATGGCCCCTGTAATCACAATGCTCCATGCCCTCGTCATCACAATGCTCCAGAACTCTTGGCATCATAATGCTCCATTCCCGTGTCATCCCATTGCTCAATGACACTTGTCATCAAAATGTTCCTTGGCCTTTGTCATCACAGTGCTCCATGATACCTTTAATCAAAATTCTTCATGACCACTGTCATCAAAATGCAAGATGACCAATCTCATCACAATGCCCCATGACACGTGTCATCACAATTCGCCTTGGCCCTTCTCATCTCAATGCTGTATGAACCGTGTCATCACTAGGTTCCAGGACCCTTGTCATCACAATGCTCCATGAACTCTCTTATCTCAATGTTCCATGGCCTTTGTAGTCACAATGCTCCATTGTCCGGATAATCGCGTTGCTCCATGATCTGTGTCAGCACAGTATTTCATGACACTTGTCTTCACAATGTTCCATGATCCCTGTAATCAAAATGATCCCTGCCAATGTCATCACAATGTTCCATGTCTCCTGTAATCACAATGCTCCATGCCCAGGTCATCACAATGCTCCAGGTATGTTGTCATCACCATGCTTCATGCCCCGTGTCATCACAATGCTCCATGAATCTTGTCTTCACAATGCTCTATGGCCTTTGTCATCACAATGCTCCGTGACCACTGTCAACACAATGCCTGATGACCCCTGTCATCAAAATGCTAAATGGCACTTGTCATCACAATGCTCTATGTCACCTGTCATCACTCTTCTCCATGTCACTTGTTATCACAATGCTCCATGGCCCCTGAAATCCCAGTACTCCATGACCCCTTTCATTACAATGCCCAATGCTACCTCTCATCACAATTCTCCATGGCATTCGTCATCACGATGCACCATGACACCTGTCATCACAATGCTCCATGACACTTGTCATCACAGCGCCCGATGGCCCTTGTCATCACAATGTTCCTTGGTGCTTTTCATCGCAATGCTCCATGACAACTTTCATCAAAATACTCCAAGATTTGTTTCATCACAATGCTCCATGGCCCTTGTCATTACAAATCCACATGATCCCTTTCATGACAATTCTCCATGGCAACTTACATAAAAATGCTCCATGCCCCTGTCATCACAATGCCCAATGATACCTGTTTTTACAATGATCCTTGTCCCTTGTCATCACAAGGCTCCATGTCCCTTGTATTCACAATGCCCCATGACCCCTGTCATCACAAACCTCCATGCCCTTGTCATCACAAGGCTCCAGAACACTTGTCATTATAATGCTCCATGTCCGTTTCATCACCATGCTCCATGACACTTGTCATCACAATGCTCCATGGCCCCTCTCATTACTGTGCTCCATAATAACTTTAATCACATTTCTAGATGACCACTGCCATCACAATGCCCCATGACATTGTCATCACAATTCGCCATGACCATTGTCATCACAATGCTCCATGAGCCATGTCGTCAGAGGGTCCCAGGACACTTGTCATCACAATGATCCATTACCATTTTCATCACAATGCTCCATGACTACTGTCATCTCAATGCTCCAAGGCCTTTGTATTCAAAATGCTCCATGGCCCCTGTAATCACAGTGCTCCATAACACCTTTCATCATAATGCTCCATGACCACTGCCATCTCAATGCCTCATGACGCCTGTCATCACAATTCTCCAAGGCCCCTTTCATCACAATGCTCCATGACACTTGTCATCACATTGCTCCATAACACCTGTCATCACAGTGTTCCCGGCCCATATCATCACAATGCTCCATGTCCCCTATAATCACAATGCTCCATGCCTTTTTCCTCACAATGCTCCAGGATTCTTGTCAACACAATGTTCCATGACCGTGGCATCACAATGCTCCATGGCCCTTGTCATCACAATGCTCCAGATTTCTTGTCATCACAATGTTCCATGACCGTGTCATCACAATGCTACATGACCCTGGTCTTCACAGTTCTCCATGACCTTTGTCATCACAATGCTCTATGTCGCTTTTCATGACAATTCTCAATGACCACTTTAATCACTATGCTCGCTGACCATTTTCATGACATTTCTCTATTGTCATTACAATTCCCCATGGCCCCTTTCTTCACAATGCTCCATGATGCCTGTCATAAAAATGCTCCATGGCTTTTGTTATCACAATGCTCCAGGACCAGTTTCATCACAGTACTCCATCCCCCTTGTCATCACAGTGCACAATGAAACCTTTCATTACAATGTTCCATGACACTTGTCATCACAATGCTCCATGGCCTTTATCGTCACAATGCTGCCAGGCACTTTTCATCACGACGTTCCATGAAAACTTTCATCACATGGCTCCATGACCATTGTCATCACAATAGTCCATACCCTTGTCAACACAATGTTGCATAATCCCTGTCATCACAATTCTCCATGACTGCTGTCATCACAATAATCCAGGACAAGTTTCATAACAATGCCTCATGGCCCCAGTCATCACAGTGCTCCATGATACCTTTCATCACAATTCCTAGATGATCAATGTCATCACAATGCCCCATGACACCTGTCATCACAATTCGCTATGACCCTTGTCATCACAGTACTCGATGAACCGTGTCAGCACAGTGTTCCAGGACACATGTCATCACAATGATCCATGACTACTTTCATCACAATGCTCCAATACACCTGTCATCACAATGCTCCATGGCCCCTGTTATCATATTGCTCCATGATCTCTTTCATCACAATGCTCCATGACCACTGTCATCACCATGCCTCATGACGCCTGTCATCTCAATGCTCCATGGCCCCTTTCATCACAATGCTCCATGAACACAGTCATCACAATGTACCCTGCCCTTTTCATCACAATGCTCCATGGGCCCTGTCATCACAATGCTCCATGCCCCTGTCATCAAAATGTTCAAGAACTCTTGTCATCATAATGCTCCATGCCAATGTCATCAAAATGCCCCATGACACTTGTCATCACAATGCTCCATGGCCTTTGTCATCACAGTGTTCCATGGCCACTGTCATCACAATGCTCCATGCCCTTGTCATCAAAATTCTCCAGAACTCTTGTCATCATAATGCTCCATGCCAATGTCATCAAAATGCCCCTTGACACTTGTCATCACAATGCTCCATGGCCTTTGTCATCACAATGTTCCATGGTCCCTTTAATCACAGTGCTCCCTGATACCTTTCATCACAATTCTAGATGACCACTGTCATCACAATGCCCCATGACTGATGTCATCACAATTCGCATGGTCCTTGTCATCACAATGCTCCATGAACCGTGTCATCACAAGGTTCCAGGACACTTGTCATCACAATGATCCATGATCACTTTCATCACAATGCTCCATGAAACCTGTCATCTCAATGCTCCATAGCCTTTGTATTCACAATGCTCCATGGCCCCTGTAATCACAGTGCTCTATGACCCATTTCATCACAATGCTCCAAGACCGCTGTCATCACAATGCCCCATGACGCCTGCCATCACAAATCTCCAAGGCCTCTCTTACCAGAAAGCTCCATGATCCCTGTCAGCACAATGTTCCATGACACTTTTCATCACAATGCTCCATGACCCCTGTCATCACAAAGTTCTCTGCCCATATCATCACAATGCTCCTTGTCACCTTTAATCACAATGCTCCATGCCCTTTCATCACAATGCTCCAGAATTCTTGTTATCGCAATGATCCTTGACCGTGTCATTACAATGCTCCATGACCCTTGTCATCACAAAGCTCCATGACCCCTGTCATCACAATGATCCATGACTCCTTTCCTCACAGTGCTGCAGTACCCTTTTCACCATAATGCTCCGTGCCATTGTCAGCACAATGCTCCTTGGACCCTGTCATCAAAATGCCCCATCCCCTTTTCATCACAATGCTCCAGATGTCCTATCATTACAATGCTCCATGCCCGTGTCAACACAATGCTCCATGACCCCTGTCATCAAAATGCTTTATGAACCTTGTTATCAGAATGTTCCATGACCCCTGTCATCAAAATGATCCATGACCGTTGTCATCACAATGCTGCATGATACCTTTCATCCCAATTCTCTGTGACCGCTCTCATCACAATGCTCCTGGACAATTTTCATCACAATGCTCCATGGCCCCTGTCATCACAGTGCCCCATAACCGCTGTAATCACAATGCTCCATGAGCCTGTCATCACAATGCTGCATGACTCCTGTCATCACATTTTTCCATGGCCTATGTATTCACAATGCACCATGGACCCTATAATCACACTGCTGCATGTTCCCTTTCAACACAATGCTCCATGACCCCTCTCATCACAAAGTTCCATGAAAATTGTCATCAAAATGCTCCATGACCCCGGTCACCACAAGGTTCCCTGCCCTTGTCATCACAATGCTCCTTGACGCTTGTAATCACAATGCTCCATGACCCTTGTAATCACAATGGTACATGGCCTTGTCATTACAATGCTCCATGGCCTCTGTCATCACCATGCTCCATGGTCTTTCTCATCACAATGCTCTATGACCCCTGTCATCACAATGCTTGATGACCATTGTCATCACAATGCTCCAAGGCCCGTGTCATCACAATGCCTCATGGTCTTTGTAATCATAATGCTCAATGACCCCTCTCATCACAATGCTCCATGCCGTTGTCATCACAATGCTCCATGGCCCCTGTAATCACAATGCTCCATGCCCTCGTCATCACAATGCTCCAGAACTCTTGGCATCATAATGCTCCATTCCCGTGTCATCCCATTGCTCAATGACACTTGTCATCAAAATGTTCCTTGGCCTTTGTCATCACAGTGCTCCATGATACCTTTAATCAAAATTCTTCATGACCACTGTCATCAAAATGCAAGATGACCAATCTCATCACAATGCCCCATGACACGTGTCATCACAATTCGCCTTGGCCCTTCTCATCTCAATGCTGTATGAACCGTGTCATCACTAGGTTCCAGGACCCTTGTCATCACAATGCTCCATGAACTCTCTTATCTCAATGTTCCATGGCCTTTGTAGTCACAATGCTCCATTGTCCGGATAATCGCGTTGCTCCATGATCTGTGTCAGCACAGTATTTCATGACACTTGTCTTCACAATGTTCCATGATCCCTGTAATCAAAATGATCCCTGCCAATGTCATCACAATGTTCCATGTCTCCTGTAATCACAATGCTCCATGCCCAGGTCATCACAATGCTCCAGGTATGTTGTCATCACCATGCTTCATGCCCCGTGTCATCACAATGCTCCATGAATCTTGTCTTCACAATGCTCTATGGCCTTTGTCATCACAATGCTCCGTGACCACTGTCAACACAATGCCTGATGACCCCTGTCATCAAAATGCTAAATGGCACTTGTCATCACAATGCTCTATGTCACCTGTCATCACTCTTCTCCATGTCACTTGTTATCACAATGCTCCATGGCCCCTGAAATCCCAGTACTCCATGACCCCTTTCATTACAATGCCCAATGCTACCTCTCATCACAATTCTCCATGGCATTCGTCATCACGATGCACCATGACACCTGTCATCACAATGCTCCATGACACTTGTCATCACAGCGCCCGATGGCCCTTGTCATCACAATGTTCCTTGGTGCTTTTCATCGCAATGCTCCATGACAACTTTCATCAAAATACTCCAAGATTTGTTTCATCACAATGCTCCATGGCCCTTGTCATTACAAATCCACATGATCCCTTTCATGACAATTCTCCATGGCAACTTACATAAAAATGCTCCATGCCCCTGTCATCACAATGCCCAATGATACCTGTTTTTACAATGATCCTTGTCCCTTGTCATCACAAGGCTCCATGTCCCTTGTATTCACAATGCCCCATGACCCCTGTCATCACAAACCTCCATGCCCTTGTCATCACAAGGCTCCAGAACACTTGTCATTATAATGCTCCATGTCCGTTTCATCACCATGCTCCATGACACTTGTCATCACAATGCTCCATGGCCCCTCTCATTACTGTGCTCCATAATAACTTTAATCACATTTCTAGATGACCACTGCCATCACAATGCCCCATGACATTGTCATCACAATTCGCCATGACCATTGTCATCACAATGCTCCATGAGCCATGTCGTCAGAGGGTCCCAGGACACTTGTCATCACAATGATCCATTACCATTTTCATCACAATGCTCCATGACTACTGTCATCTCAATGCTCCAAGGCCTTTGTATTCAAAATGCTCCATGGCCCCTGTAATCACAGTGCTCCATAACACCTTTCATCATAATGCTCCATGACCACTGCCATCTCAATGCCTCATGACGCCTGTCATCACAATTCTCCAAGGCCCCTTTCATCACAATGCTCCATGACACTTGTCATCACATTGCTCCATAACACCTGTCATCACAGTGTTCCCGGCCCATATCATCACAATGCTCCATGTCCCCTATAATCACAATGCTCCATGCCTTTTTCCTCACAATGCTCCAGGATTCTTGTCAACACAATGTTCCATGACCGTGGCATCACAATGCTCCATGGCCCTTGTCATCACAATGCTCCAGATTTCTTGTCATCACAATGTTCCATGACCGTGTCATCACAATGCTACATGACCCTGGTCTTCACAGTTCTCCATGACCTTTGTCATCACAATGCTCTATGTCGCTTTTCATGACAATTCTCAATGACCACTTTAATCACTATGCTCGCTGACCATTTTCATGACATTTCTCTATTGTCATTACAATTCCCCATGGCCCCTTTCTTCACAATGCTCCATGATGCCTGTCATAAAAATGCTCCATGGCTTTTGTTATCACAATGCTCCAGGACCAGTTTCATCACAGTACTCCATCCCCCTTGTCATCACAGTGCACAATGAAACCTTTCATTACAATGTTCCATGACACTTGTCATCACAATGCTCCATGGCCTTTATCGTCACAATGCTGCCAGGCACTTTTCATCACGACGTTCCATGAAAACTTTCATCACATGGCTCCATGACCATTGTCATCACAATAGTCCATACCCTTGTCAACACAATGTTGCATAATCCCTGTCATCACAATTCTCCATGACTGCTGTCATCACAATAATCCAGGACAAGTTTCATAACAATGCCTCATGGCCCCAGTCATCACAGTGCTCCATGATACCTTTCATCACAATTCCTAGATGATCAATGTCATCACAATGCCCCATGACACCTGTCATCACAATTCGCTATGACCCTTGTCATCACAGTACTCGATGAACCGTGTCAGCACAGTGTTCCAGGACACATGTCATCACAATGATCCATGACTACTTTCATCACAATGCTCCAATACACCTGTCATCACAATGCTCCATGGCCCCTGTTATCATATTGCTCCATGATCTCTTTCATCACAATGCTCCATGACCACTGTCATCACCATGCCTCATGACGCCTGTCATCTCAATGCTCCATGGCCCCTTTCATCACAATGCTCCATGAACACAGTCATCACAATGTACCCTGCCCTTTTCATCACAATGCTCCATGGGCCCTGTCATCACAATGCTCCATGCCCCTGTCATCAAAATGTTCAAGAACTCTTGTCATCATAATGCTCCATGCCAATGTCATCAAAATGCCCCATGACACTTGTCATCACAATGCTCCATGGCCTTTGTCATCACAGTGTTCCATGGCCACTGTCATCACAATGCTCCATGCCCTTGTCATCAAAATTCTCCAGAACTCTTGTCATCATAATGCTCCATGCCAATGTCATCAAAATGCCCCTTGACACTTGTCATCACAATGCTCCATGGCCTTTGTCATCACAATGTTCCATGGTCCCTTTAATCACAGTGCTCCCTGATACCTTTCATCACAATTCTAGATGACCACTGTCATCACAATGCCCCATGACTGATGTCATCACAATTCGCATGGTCCTTGTCATCACAATGCTCCATGAACCGTGTCATCACAAGGTTCCAGGACACTTGTCATCACAATGATCCATGATCACTTTCATCACAATGCTCCATGAAACCTGTCATCTCAATGCTCCATAGCCTTTGTATTCACAATGCTCCATGGCCCCTGTAATCACAGTGCTCTATGACCCATTTCATCACAATGCTCCAAGACCGCTGTCATCACAATGCCCCATGACGCCTGCCATCACAAATCTCCAAGGCCTCTCTTACCAGAAAGCTCCATGATCCCTGTCAGCACAATGTTCCATGACACTTTTCATCACAATGCTCCATGACCCCTGTCATCACAAAGTTCTCTGCCCATATCATCACAATGCTCCTTGTCACCTTTAATCACAATGCTCCATGCCCTTTCATCACAATGCTCCAGAATTCTTGTTATCGCAATGATCCTTGACCGTGTCATTACAATGCTCCATGACCCTTGTCATCACAAAGCTCCATGACCCCTGTCATCACAATGATCCATGACTCCTTTCCTCACAGTGCTGCAGTACCCTTTTCACCATAATGCTCCGTGCCATTGTCAGCACAATGCTCCTTGGACCCTGTCATCAAAATGCCCCATCCCCTTTTCATCACAATGCTCCAGATGTCCTATCATTACAATGCTCCATGCCCGTGTCAACACAATGCTCCATGACCCCTGTCATCAAAATGCTTTATGAACCTTGTTATCAGAATGTTCCATGACCCCTGTCATCAAAATGATCCATGACCGTTGTCATCACAATGCTGCATGATACCTTTCATCCCAATTCTCTGTGACCGCTCTCATCACAATGCTCCTGGACAATTTTCATCACAATGCTCCATGGCCCCTGTCATCACAGTGCCCCATAACCGCTGTAATCACAATGCTCCATGAGCCTGTCATCACAATGCTGCATGACTCCTGTCATCACATTTTTCCATGGCCTATGTATTCACAATGCACCATGGACCCTATAATCACACTGCTGCATGTTCCCTTTCAACACAATGCTCCATGACCCCTCTCATCACAAAGTTCCATGAAAATTGTCATCAAAATGCTCCATGACCCCGGTCACCACAAGGTTCCCTGCCCTTGTCATCACAATGCTCCTTGACGCTTGTAATCACAATGCTCCATGACCCTTGTAATCACAATGGTACATGGCCTTGTCATTACAATGCTCCATGGCCTCTGTCATCACCATGCTCCATGGTCTTTCTCATCACAATGCTCTATGACCCCTGTCATCACAATGCTTGATGACCATTGTCATCACAATGCTCCAAGGCCCGTGTCATCACAATGCCTCATGGTCTTTGTAATCATAATGCTCAATGACCCCTCTCATCACAATGCTCCATGCCGTTGTCATCACAATGCTCCATGGCCCCTGTAATCACAATGCTCCATGCCCTCGTCATCACAATGCTCCAGAACTCTTGGCATCATAATGCTCCATTCCCGTGTCATCCCATTGCTCAATGACACTTGTCATCAAAATGTTCCTTGGCCTTTGTCATCACAGTGCTCCATGATACCTTTAATCAAAATTCTTCATGACCACTGTCATCAAAATGCAAGATGACCAATCTCATCACAATGCCCCATGACACGTGTCATCACAATTCGCCTTGGCCCTTCTCATCTCAATGCTGTATGAACCGTGTCATCACTAGGTTCCAGGACCCTTGTCATCACAATGCTCCATGAACTCTCTTATCTCAATGTTCCATGGCCTTTGTAGTCACAATGCTCCATTGTCCGGATAATCGCGTTGCTCCATGATCTGTGTCAGCACAGTATTTCATGACACTTGTCTTCACAATGTTCCATGATCCCTGTAATCAAAATGATCCCTGCCAATGTCATCACAATGTTCCATGTCTCCTGTAATCACAATGCTCCATGCCCAGGTCATCACAATGCTCCAGGTATGTTGTCATCACCATGCTTCATGCCCCGTGTCATCACAATGCTCCATGAATCTTGTCTTCACAATGCTCTATGGCCTTTGTCATCACAATGCTCCGTGACCACTGTCAACACAATGCCTGATGACCCCTGTCATCAAAATGCTAAATGGCACTTGTCATCACAATGCTCTATGTCACCTGTCATCACTCTTCTCCATGTCACTTGTTATCACAATGCTCCATGGCCCCTGAAATCCCAGTACTCCATGACCCCTTTCATTACAATGCCCAATGCTACCTCTCATCACAATTCTCCATGGCATTCGTCATCACGATGCACCATGACACCTGTCATCACAATGCTCCATGACACTTGTCATCACAGCGCCCGATGGCCCTTGTCATCACAATGTTCCTTGGTGCTTTTCATCGCAATGCTCCATGACAACTTTCATCAAAATACTCCAAGATTTGTTTCATCACAATGCTCCATGGCCCTTGTCATTACAAATCCACATGATCCCTTTCATGACAATTCTCCATGGCAACTTACATAAAAATGCTCCATGCCCCTGTCATCACAATGCCCAATGATACCTGTTTTTACAATGATCCTTGTCCCTTGTCATCACAAGGCTCCATGTCCCTTGTATTCACAATGCCCCATGACCCCTGTCATCACAAACCTCCATGCCCTTGTCATCACAAGGCTCCAGAACACTTGTCATTATAATGCTCCATGTCCGTTTCATCACCATGCTCCATGACACTTGTCATCACAATGCTCCATGGCCCCTCTCATTACTGTGCTCCATAATAACTTTAATCACATTTCTAGATGACCACTGCCATCACAATGCCCCATGACATTGTCATCACAATTCGCCATGACCATTGTCATCACAATGCTCCATGAACCATGTCATCAGAGGGTCCCAGGACACTTGTCATCACAATGATCCATTACCATTTTCATCACAATGCTCCATGACCACTGTCATCTCAATGCTCCAAGGCCTTTGTATTCAAAATGCTCCATGGCCCCTGTAATCACAGTGCTCCATAACACCTTTCATCATAATGCTCCATGACCACTGCCATCTCAATGCCTCATGAGGCCTGTCATCACAATTCTCCAAGGCCCCTTTCATCACAATGCTCCATGACACTTGTCATCACATTGCTCCATAACACCTGTCATCACAGTGTTCCCGGCCCATATCATCACAAGGCCCCATGTCCCATATAATCACAATGCTCCATGCCTTTTTCCTCACAATGCTCCAGAATTCTTGTCATCACAATGTTCCATGACCGTGGCATCACAATGCTCCATGGCCCTTGTCATCACAATGCTCCAGATTTCTTGTCATCACAAGGTTCCATGACCGCATCATCACAATGCTACATGACCCTGGTCTTCACAGTTCTCCATGACCTTTGTCATCACAATGCTCTATGTCGCTTTTCATGACAATTCTCAATGACCACTTTAATCACTATGCTCGCTGACCATTTTCATGACATTTCTCTATTGTCATTACAATTCCCCACGGCCCCTTTCTTCACAATGCTCCATGATGCCTGTCATAAAAATGCTCCATGGCTTTTGTTATCACAATGCTCCAGGACCAGTTTCATCACAATACTCCATCCCCCTTGTCATCACAGTGCACAATGAAACCTTTCATTACAATGTTCCATGACACTTGTCATCACAATGCTCCATGGCCTTTATCGTCACAATGCTCCCAGGCACTTTTCATCACGACGTTCCATGAAAACTTTCATCACATGGCTCCATGACAATTGTCATCACAATAGTCCATACCCTTGTCAACACAATGTTGCATAATCCCTGTCATCGCAATTCTCCATGACTGCTGTCATCACAATAATCCAGGACAAGTTTCATAACAATGCTTCATGCCCCCAGTCATCACAGTGCTCCATGATACATTTCATCACAATTCCTAGATGATCAATGTCATCACAATGCCCCTAGACACCTGTCATACAATTCGCAATGGCCATTGTCATCACAATACTCGATGAACCGTGTCATCACAGTGTTCCAGGACACATGTCATCACAATGATCCATGACTACTTTCATCACAATGCTCCAATACACCTGTCATCACAATGCTCCATGGCCCCTGTTATCATATTGCTCCATGATCTCTTTCATCACAATGCTCCATGACCACTGTCATCACCATGCCTCATGACGCCTGTCATCTCAATGCTCCATGGCCCCTTTCATCACAATGCTCCATGAACCCAGTCATCACAATGTTCCCTGCCCTTTTCATCACAATGCTCCATGGACCCTGTCATCACAATGCTCCATGCACTTGTCATCAAAATGCTCCAGAACTCTTGTCATCATAATGCTCCATGCCAATGTCATCAAAATGCCCCATGACACTTGTCATCACAATGCTCCATGGCCTTTGTCATCACAATGTTCCATGGCCCCTGTCATCACAGTGCTCCCTGATACCTTTCATCACAATTCTCCAGAACTCTTGTCATCATAATGCTCCATGCCAATGTCTTCAAAATGCCCCTTGACACTTGTCATCACAATGCTCCATGGCCTTTGTCATCACAATGTTCCATGGTCCCTGTAATCACAGTGCTCCCTGATACATTTCATCACAATTCTAGATGACCACTGTCACCAAAATGACCCATGACTGATATCATCACAATTCGCATGGTCCTTGTCATCACAATTCTCCATGAACCGTGTCATCACAAGGTTCCAGGACACTTGTCATCACAATGATCCATGATCACTTTCATCACAATGCTCCATGAAACCTGTCATCTCAATGCTCCATAGCCTTTGTATTCACAATGCTCCATGGCCCCTGTAATCACAGTGCTCTATGACCCATTTCATCACAATGCTCCAAGACCGCTGTCATCACAATGCCCCATGACGCCTGCCATCACAAATCTCCAAGGCCTCTCTTACCAGAAAGCTCCATGATCCCTGTTAGCACAATGTTCCATGACACTTTTCATCACAATGCTCCATGACCCCTGTCATCACAAAGTTCTCTGCCCATATCATCACAATGCTCCTTGTCACCTTTAATCACAATGCTCCATGCCCTTTCATCACAATGCTCCAGAATTCTTGTTATCGCAATGACCCTTGACCGTGTCATTACCATGCTCCATGACCCTTGTCATCACAAAGCTCCATGACCCCTGTCATCACAATGATCCATGACTCCTTTCCTCACAGTGCTCCAGTACCCTTTTCATCATGATGCTCCATGCCATTGTCAGCACAATGCTCCTTGGACCCTGTCATCAAAATGCTCCATCCCCTTTTCATCACAATGCTCCAGATGTTCTATCATTACAATGCTCCATGCCCGTGTCAACACAATGCTCCATGACCCCTGTCATCAAAATGCTTTATGAACCTTGTTATCAGAATGTTCCATGACGCCTGTCATCAAAATGATCTATGACGGTTGTCATCACAATGCTGCATGATACCTTTCATCCCAATTCTCTGTGACCGCTGTCATCACAATGCTCCTGGACAATTTTCATCACAACGCTCCATGGCCCCTGTCATCACAGTGCCCCATAACAGCTGTAATCACAATGCTCCATGACCCTGTCATCACAATGCTGCATGACTCCTGTCATCACATTTTTCCATGGCCTATGTATTCACAATGCACCATGGACCCTATAATCACACTGCTGCATGTTCCCTTTCAACACAATGGTCCATGACCCCTCTCATCACAACGTTGCATGAAAATTGTCATCAAAATGCTCCATGACCCCGGTCACCACAAGGTTCCCTGCCCTTGTCATCACAATGCTCCATGACGCTTGTAATCACAATGGTACATGAACTTGTCATTACAATGCTCCATGGCCTCTGTCATCACCATGCTCCATGGTCTTTCTCATCACAATGCTCTATGACTCCTGTCATCACAATACTTGATGACCATTGACATCACAATGCTTCAAGGCCTGTGTCATCACAATGCCTCATGGTCTTTGTAATCATAATGCTCAATGACCCCTCTCATCACAATGCTCCATGCCGTTGTCATCACAATGCTCCATGGCCCCTGTAATCACAATGCTCCATGCCCTCGTCATCACAATGCTCCAGAACTCTTGGCATCATAATGCTCCATTCCCGTGTCATCCCATTGCTCAATGACACATGTCATCAAAATGTTCCTTGGCCTTAGTCATCACAGTGCTCCATGATACCTTTAATCAAAATTCTACATGACCACTGTCATCACAATGCAAGATAACCAATCTCATCACAATGCTCCATGACACGTGTCATCACAATTCGCCTTGGCCCTTGTCATCTCAATGCTGTATGAACCGTGTCATCACTAGGATCCAGGACCCTTGTCATCACAATGCTCCATGAACTCTCTTAACTCAATGTTC
Source organism: Balaenoptera physalus (assembly GCF_965194825.1). Taxonomy (NCBI): domain Eukaryota; kingdom Metazoa; phylum Chordata; class Mammalia; order Artiodactyla; family Balaenopteridae; genus Balaenoptera; species Balaenoptera physalus. The sequence goes on along the minus strand of NW_028125596.1, from coordinate 48,059 downwards.
CATGGCCTTTGTATTCACAATGCTCCATTGTCCCGATAATCGCGTTGCTCCATGATCTGTGTCAGCACAATATTTCATGACACTTGTCATCACAATGCTCCATGATCCCTGTAATCAAAATGATCCCTGCCAATGTCATCACAATGTTCCATGTCTCCTGTAATCACAATGCTCCATGCCCATGTCATCACAATGCTCCAGGTATGTTGTCATCACCATGCTTCATGCCCCGTGTCATCACAATGCTCCATGAATCTTGTCTTCACAATGCTCTATGGCCTTTGTCATCACAATGCTCCGTGACCCCTGTCAACACAATGCCTGATGACCCCTGTCATCAAAATGCTAAATGGCACTTGTCATCACAATGCTCTATGTCACCTGTCATCACTCTTCTCCATGTCACTTGTTATCACAATGCTCCATGACCCCTGTAATCCCAGTACTCCATGACCCCTTTCATTACAATGACCAATGCTACCTCTCATCACAATTCTCCATGGCATTTGTCATCACGATGCACCATGACTCCTGTCATCACAATGCTCCATGACACTTTTCATCACAGCGCTCGATGGCCCTTGTCATCACAATGTTCCTTGGTGCTTTTCATCGCAATGCTCCTTGACAACTTTCATCAAAATACTCCAAGATTTGTTTCATCACAACGCTCCATGGCCCTTGTCATTACAAATCCACATGATCCCTTTCATGACAATTCTCCATGGCAACTTACATAAAAATGCTCCATGCCCCTGTCATCACAATGCCCAATGATACCTGTTTTTACAATGATCCATGTCCCTTGTCATCACAAGGCTCCATGTCCCTTGTATTCACAATGCCCCATGACCCCTGTCATCACAATGTTCCATGGCCCTTGTCATCACAATGCTCCATGAAACATTTCCTCACAATGCTCCAGTACGCCTTTCATCCAAATGCCCCATGGCCACTGTCATCACAATTCTCCATGACCCCTGTCATCGTAATGGTCCATGACCCGCTTCATCTCAATGCTCCATGACACCTGTCATCACAAAGCTCCATGCCCTTGTCATCACAAGGCTCCAGAACTCTTGTCATTATAATGCTCCATGTCCGTTTTATCACCATGCTCCATGACACTTGTCATCACAATGCTCCATGGGCCCTCTCATTACTGTGCTCCATAATAACTTTAATCACATTTCTAGATGACCACTGCCATCACAATGCCCCATGACATTGTCATCACAATTCGCCATGACCATTGTCATCACAATGCTCCATGAACCATGTCATCAGAGGGTCCCAGGACACTTGTCATCACAATGATCCATTACCATTTTCATCACAATGCTCCATGACCACAGTCATCTCAATGCTCCAAGGCCTTTGTATTCAAAATGCTCCATGGCCCCTGTAATCACAGTGCTCCATAACACCTTTCATCATAATGCTCCATGACCACTGCCATCTCAATGCCTCATGACACCTGTCATCACAATTCTCCAAGGCCCCTTTCATCACAATGCTCCATGGCACTTGTCATCACATTGCTCCATATCACCTGTCATCACAGTGTTCCCGGCCCATATCGTCACAATGCTCCATGTCCCCTCTAATCACAATGCTCCATGCCTTTTTCCTCACAATGCTCCAGAATTCTTTTCATCACAATGTTCCATGACCGTGGCATAAAAATGCTCCTTGGCCCTTGTCATCACAATGCTCCATGGCCTTTATCGTCACAATGCTGCCAGGCACTTTTCATCACGACGTTCCATGAAAACTTTCATCACATGGCTCCATGACCATTGTCATCACAATAGTCCATACCCTTGTCAACACAATGCTGCATAATCCCTGTCATCACAATTCTCCATGATTGCTGTCATCACAATAATGCAGGACAAGTTTCATAACAATGCTTCATGCCCCCAGTCATCACAGTGCTCCATGATACCTTTCATCACAATTCCTATATGATCAATGTCATCACAATGCCCCATGACACCTGTCATACAATTCGCAATGGCCATTGTCATCACAATACTCGATGAACCGTGTCATCACAGTGTTCCAGGACACATGTCATCACAATGATCCATGACTACTTTCATCACAATGCTCCAATACACCTGTCATCACAATGCTCCATGGCCCCTGTTATCATATTGCTCCATGATCTCTTTCATCACAATGCTCCATGACCACTGTCATCACCATGCCTCATGACGCCTGTCATCTCAATGCTCCATGGCCCCTTTCATCACAATGCTCCATGAACCCAGTCATCACAATGTTCCCTGCCCTTTTCATCACAATGCTCCATGGGCCCTGTCATCACAATGCTGCATGCCAATGTCATCAAAATGCCCCTTGACACTTTTCATCACAATGCTCCATGGTCTTTGTCATCACAATGTCCCATGGCCGCTGTCATCACAATGTTCCATGCCCTTGTCATCAAAATTCTCCAGAACTCTTGTCATCATAATGCTCCATGCCAATGTCATCAAAATGCCCCTTGACACTTGTCATCACAATGCTCCATGGCCTTTGTCATCACAATGTTCCATGGTCCCTGTAATCACACTGCTCCCTGATACCTTTCATCACAATTCTAGATGACCACTGTCACCACAATTTCCCATGAATGATTTCATCACAATTCGCATGATCCTTGTCATCACAATGCTCCATGAACCGTGTCATCACAAGGTTCCAGGACACTTGTCATCACAATGATCCATGATCACTTTCATCACAATGCTCCATGAAACCTGTCATCTCAATGCTCCATAGCCTTTGTATTCACAATGCTCCATGGCCCCTGTAATCACAGTGCTCTATGACCCATTTCATCACAATGCTCCAAGACCGCTGTCATCACAATGCCCCATGACGCTTGCCATCACAAATCTCCAAGGCCTCTCTTACCAGAAAGCTCCATGATCCCTGTCAGCACAATGTTCCATGACACTTTTCATCACAATGCTCCATGACCCCTGTCATCACAAAGTTTTCTGCCCATATCATCACAATGCTCCTTGTCACCTTTAATCACAATGCTCCATGCCCTTTCATCACAATGCTCCAGAATTCTTGTTATCGCAATGATCCTTGACCGTGTCATTACAATGCTCCATGATCCTTGTCATCACAAAACTCCATGACCCCTGTCATCACAATGATCCATGACTCCTTTCCTCACAGTGCTCCAGTACCCTTTTCATCATAATGCTCCATGCCATTGTCAGCACAATGCTCCTTGGACCCTGTCATCAAAATGCTCCATCCCCTTTTCATCACAATGCTACAGATGTCCTATCATTACAATGCTCCATGCCCGTGTTAACACAAAGCTCCATGACCCCTGCCATCAAAATGCTTTATGAACCTTGTTATCAGAATGTTCCATGACCCCTGTCATCAAAATGATCCATGACCGTTGTCATCACAATGCTGCATGATACCTTTCATCCCAATTCTCTGTGACCGCTGTCATCACAATGCTCCTGGACAATTTTCATCACAATGCTCCATGGCCCCTGTCATCACAGTGCCCCATAACCACTGTAATCACAATGCTCCGTGACCCTGTCATCACAATGCTGCATGACTCGTGTCATCACATTTTTCCATGGCCTATGTATTCACAATGCACCATGGACCCTATAATCACACTGGTGCATGTTCCCGTTCAACACAATGGTCCATGACACCTCTCATCACAACGTTCCATGAAAATTGTCATCAAAATGCTCCATGACCCGGGTCACCACAAGGTTCCCTGCCCTTGTCATCACAATGCTCCATGACGCTTGTAATCACAATCGTACATGGCCTTGTCATTACAATGCTCCATGGCCTCTGTCATCACCATGCTCCATGGTCTTTCTCATCACAATGCTCTATGACTCCTGTCATCACAATGCTTGATGACCATTGTCATCACAATGCTCCAAGGCCCGTGTCATCACAATGCCTCATGGTCTTTGTAATCATAATGCTCAATGACCCCTCTCACCACAATGCTCCATGCCGTTGTAATCACAGTGCTCCATGGCCCCTGTAATCACAATGCTCCATGCCCTCGTCATCACAATGCTCCAGAACTCTTGGCATCATAATGCTCCATTCCCGTGACATCCCATTGTTCAATGACACTTGTAATCAAAATGTTCCTTGGTCTTTGTCATTAGAGTGCTCCATGATTAATTTAATCAAAATTCTACATGACCACTGTCATCACAATGCAAGATGACCAATCTCATCACAATGCCCCATGACACGTGTCATCACAATTCGCCTTGGCCCTTGTCATCTCAATGCTGTATGAACCGTATCATCACTAGGTTCCAGGACACTTGTCATCACAATGCTCCATGAACTCTCTTATCTCAATGTTCCATGGCCTTTGTATTCACAATGCTCCATTGTCCCGATAATCGCGTTGCTCCATGATCTGTGTCAGCACAATATTTCATGACACTTGTCATCACAATGCTCCATGATCCCTGTAATCAAAATGATCCCTGCCAATGTCATCACAATGTTCCATGTCTCCTGTAATCACAATGCTCCATGCCCATGTCATCACAATGCTCCAGGTATGTTGTCATCACCATGCTTCATACCCTGTGTCATCACAATGCTCCCTGAATCTTGTCTTCACAATGCTCTAGGGCCTTTGTCATCACAATGCTCCGTGACCCCTGTCAACACAATGCCTGATGACCCCTGTCATCAAAATGCTAAATGGCACTTGTCATCACAATGCTCTATGTCACCTGTCATCACTCTTCTCCATGTCACTTGTTATCACAATGCTCCATGGCCCCTGTAATCCCAGTACTCCATGACCCCTTTCATTACAATGCCCAGTGCTACATCTCATCACAATTCTCCATGGCATTTGTCATCACGATGCACCATGACACCTGTCATCACAATGCTCCATGACACTTGTCATCACAGCGCTCGATGGCCCTTGTCATCACAATGTTCCTTGGTGCTTTTCATCGCAATGCTCCATGACAACTTTCATCAAAATACTCCAAGATTTGTTTCATCACAATGCTCCATGGCCCTTGTCATTACAAATCCACATGATCCCTTTCATGACAATTCTCCATGGCAACTTACATAAAAATGCTCCATGCCCCTGTCATCACAATGCCCAATGATACCTGTTTTTACAATGATCCATGTCCCTTGTCATCACAAGGCTCCATGTCCCTTGTATTCACAATGCCCCATGACCCCTGTCATCACAATGCTCCATGGCCCTTGTCATCACAATGCTCCATGAAACATTTCCTCACAAAGCTCCAGTACGCCTTTCATCCAAATTCCCCATGGCCACTGTCATCAAAATTCTCCATGACCCCTGTCATCGTAATGGTCCATGACCCGCTTCATCTCAATGCTCCATGACACCTGTCATCACAAAGCTCCATGCCCTTGTCATCACAAGGCTCCAGAACTCTTGTCATTATAATGCTCCATGTCCGTTTCATCACCATGCTCCATGACACTTGTCATCACAATGCTCCATGGCCCCTCTCATTACTGTGCTCCATAATAACTTTAATCACATTTCTAGATGACCACTGCCATCACAGTGCCCCATGACAGTGTCATCACAATTCGCCATGACCATTGTCATCACAATGCTCCATGAACCATGTCATCAGAGGGTCCCAGGACACTTGTCATCACAATGATCCATTACCATTTTCGTCACAATGCTCCATGACCACTGTCATCTCAATGCTCCAAGGCCTTTGTATTCAAAATGCTCCATGGCCCCTGTAATCACAGTGCTCCATAACACCTTTCATCATAATGCTCCATGACCACTGACATCTCAATGCCTCATGACGCCTGTCATCACAATTCTCCAAGGCCCCTTTCATCACAATGCTCCATGACACTTGTCATCACATTGCTCCATAACACCTGTCATCACAGTGTTCCCGGCCCATATCATCACAATGCTCCATGTGCCCTATAATCACAATGCTCCATGCCTTTTTCCTCACAATGCTCCACAATTCTTGTCATCAGAATGTTCCATGACCGTGGCATCACAATGCTCCATGGCCCTTGTCATCACAATGCTCCAGAATTCTTGTCATCACAATGTTCCATGACCGCGTCATCACAATGCTACATGACCCTGGTCTTCACAGTTCTCCATGACCTTTGTCATCACAATGCTCTATGTCGCTTTTCATCACAATTCTCAATGACCACTTTAATCACTATGCTCGTTGACCATTTTCATGACATTTCTCTATTGTCATTACAATTCCCCATGGCCCCTTTCTTCACAATGCTCCATGATGCCTGTCATAAAAATGCTCCATGGCTTTTGTTATCACAATGCTCCAGGACCAGTTTCATCACAATACTCCATCCCCCTTGTCATCACAGTGCACAATGAAACCTTTCATTACAATGTTCCATGACACTTGTCATCACAATGCTCCATGGCCTTTATCGTCACAATGCTCCCAGGCACTTTTCATCACGACGTTCCATGAAAACTTTCATCACATGGCTCCATGACCATTGTCATCACAATAGTCCATACCCTTGTCAACACAATGCTGCATAATCCCTGTCATCACAATTCTCCATGACTGCTGTCATCACAATAATCCAGGACAAGTTTCATAACAATGCTTCATGGCCCCAGTCATCACAGTGCTCCATGATACCTTTCATCACAATTCCTAGATGATCAAGGTCATCACATTGCCCCATGACACCTGTCATCACAGTTCGCTATGACCCTTGTCATCACAATACTCGATGAACCGTGTCATCACAGTGTTCCAGGACACATGTCATCACAATGATCCATGACTACTTTCATCACAATGCTTCAATACACCTGTCATCACAATGCTCCATGGCCCCTGTTATCATATTGCTCCATGATCTCTTTCATCACAATGCTCCGTGACCCCTGTCAACACAATGCCTGATGACCCCTGTCATCAAAATGCTGAATGGCACTTGTCATCACAATGCTCTATGTCACCTGTCATCACTCTTCTCCATGTCACTTATTATCACAATGCTCCATGCCCTTGTCATCAAAATGCTCCAGAACTCTTGTCATCATAATGCTCCATGCCAATGTCATCAAAATGCCCCATGACACTTGTCATCACAATGCTCCATGGCCTTTGTCATCACAATGTTCCATGGTCCCTGTAATCACTGTGCTCCCTGATACCTTTCATCACAATTCTAGATGACCACTGTCATCACAATGCCCCATGACTGATGTCATCACAATTCGCATGGTCCTTGTCATCACAGTGCTCTATGAACCGTGTCATCACAAGGTTCCAGGACACTTGTCATCACAATGCTCCATGAAACCTGTCATCTCAATGCTCCATAGCCTTTGTATTCACAATGCTCCATGGCCCCTGTAATCACAGTGTTCTATGACCCATTTCATCACAATGCTCCAAGAGCGCTGTCATCACAATGCCCCATGACGCCTGCCATCACAAATCTCCAAGGCCTCTCTTAGCAGAAAGCTCCATGATCCCTGTCAGCACAATGTTCCATGACACTTTTCATCACAATGCTCCATGACCCCTGTCATCACAAAGTTCTCTGCCCATATCATCACAATGCTCCTTGTCACCTTTAATCACAATGCTCCATGCCCTTTCATCACAATGCTCCAGAATTCTTGTTATCGCAATGATCCTTGACCGTGTCATTACAATGCTCCATGACCCTTGTCATCACAAAGCTCCATGACCCCTGTCATCACAATGATCCATGACTCCTTTCCTCACAGTGCTCCAGTACCCTTTTCATCATAATGCTCCATGCCATTGTCATCACAATGCTCCTTGGACCCTGTCATCAAAATGCTCCATCCCCTTTTCATCACAATGCTCCAGATGTCCTATCATTACAATGCTCCATGCCCGTGTCAACACAATGCTCCATGACCCCTGTCATCAAAATGCTTTATGAACCTTGTTATCAGAATGTTCCATGACCCCTGTCATCAAAATGATCCATGACCGTTGTCATCACAATGCTGCATGATACCTTTCATCCCAATTCTCTGTGACCGCTGTCATCACAATGCTCCTGGACAATTTTCATCACAATGCTCCATGGCCCCTGTCATCATAGTGCCCCATAACCGCTGTAATCACAATGTTCCATGACCCTGTCATCACAATGCTGCATGACACCTGTCATCACATTTTTCCATGGCCTATGTATTCACAATGCACCATGGACCCTATAATCACACTGCTGCATGTTCCCTTTCAACACAATGGTCCATGACCCCTCTCATCACAGTGTTCCATGAAAATTGTCATCAAAATGCTCCATGACCCCGGTCACCACAAGGTTCCCTGCCCTTGTCATCACAATGCTCCATGACGCTTGTAATCACAATTGTACATGGCCTTGACATTACAATGCTCCATGGCCTCTGTCATCACCATGCTCCATGGTCTTTCTCAACACAATGCTCTATGACTCCTGTCATCACAATGCTTGATGACAATTGTCATCACAATGCTCCAAGGCCAGTGTCATCACAAAGCCTCATGGTCTTTGTAATCATAATGCTCAATGACCCCTCTCATCACAATGCTCCATGGCCCCTGTAATCACAATGCTCCATGCCATCGTCATCACAATGCTCCAGAACGCTTGGCATCATAATGCTCCATTCCCGTGTCATCCCATTGCTCAATGACACTTGTCATCAAAATGTTCCTTGGCCTTTGTCATCACAGTGCTCCATGATACCTTTAATCAAAATTCTACATGACCACGGTCATCACAATGCAAGATGACCAATCTCATCACAATGCCCCATGACACGTGTCATCACAATTCGCCTTGGCCCTTGTCATCTCAATGCTGTATGAACCGTGTCATCACTAGGTTCCAGGACCCTTGTCATCACAATGCTCCATGAACTCTCTTATCTCAATGTTCCATGGCCTTTGTAGTCACAATGCTCCATTGTCCCGATAATCGCGTTGCTCCATGATCTGTGTCAGCACAATATTGCATGACACTTGTCATCACAATGCTCCATGATCCCTGTGATCAAAATGATCCCTGCCAATGTCATCACAATGTTCCATGTCTCCTGTAATCACAATGCTCCATGCCCATGTCATCACAATGCTCCAGGTATGTTGTCATCACCATGCTTCATGCCCCGTGTCATCACAATGCTCCATGAATCTTGTCTTCACAATGTTCTATGGCCTTTGTCATCACAATGCTCCGTGATCCCATTCAACACAATGCCTGATGACCCCTGTCATCAAAATGCTAAATGGCACTTGTCATCACAATGCTCTATGTCACCTGTCATCACTCTTCTCCATGTCACTTGTTATCACAATGCTCCATGGCCCCTGTAATCCCAGTACTCCATGACCCCTTTCATTACAATGCCCAATGCTACCTCTCATCACAATTCTCCATGGCATTTGTCATCACGATGCACCATGACACCTGTCATCACAATGCTCCATGACACTTGTCATCACAGCGCTCGATGGCCCTTTTCATCACAGTGTTCCTTGGTGATTTTCAACGCAATGCTCCATGACAACTTTCATCAAAATACTCCACGATTTGTTTCATCACAATGCACCATGGCCCTTGTCATTACAAATGCACATGATCCCTTTCATGACAATTCTCCATGGCAACTTACATAAAAATGCTCCATGCCCCTCTCATTACAATGCAGAATGATACCTGTTTTTACAATGATCCATGTCCCTTGTCATCACAAGACTCCATGTCCCTTGTATTCACAATGCCCCATGACCCCTGTCATCACAATGCTCCATGGCCCTTGTCATCACAATGCTCCATGAAACATTTTCTCACAATGCTCCAGTACGCCTTTCATCCCAATTCCCCATGGCCACTGTCATCACAATTCTCCATGACCCCTGTCATCGTAATGGTCCATGACCCGCTTCATCTCAATGCTCCATGACACCTGTCATCACAAAGCTCCATGCCCTTGTCATCACAAGGCTCCAGAACTCTTGTCATTATAATGCTCCATGTCCGTTTCATCACCATGCTCCATGACACCTGTCATCACAAAGCTCCATGCCCTTGTCATCACAAGGCTCCAGAACTCTTGCCATTATAATGCTCCATGTCCGTTTCATCACCATGCTCCATGACACTTGTCATCACAATGTTCCATGGCCCCTCTCATTACTGTGCTCCATAATAACTTTAATCACATTTCTAGATGACCACTGCCATCACAATGCCCCATGACATTGTCATCACAATTCGCCGTGACCATTGTCATCACAATGCTCCATGAACCATGTCATCAGAGGGTCCCAGGACACTTGTCATCACAATGATCCATTACCATTTTCATCACAATGCTCCATGACGACTGTCATGTCAATGCTCCAAGGCCTTTGTATTCAAAATGCTCCACGGCCCCTGTAATCACAGTGCTCCATAACACCTTTCATCATAAAGCTCCATGACCACTGCCATCTCAATGCCTCATGACGCCTGTCATCACAATTCTCCAAGGCCCCTTTCATCACAATGCTCCATGACACTTGTCATCACATTGCTCCATAACACCTGTCATCACAGTGTTCCAGGCCCATATCATCACAATGCTCCATGTGCCCTATAATCACAATGCTCCATGCCTTTTTCCTCACAATGCTCCAGAATTCTTGTCATCACAATGTTCCATGAACGCGTCATCACAATGCTACATGACCCTGGTCTTCACAGTTCTCCATGACCTTTGTCATCACAATGCTCTATGTCGCTTTTCATCACAATTCTCAATGACCACTTTAATCACTATGCTCGCTGACCATTTTCATGACATTTCTCTATTGTCATTACAATTCCCCACGGACCCTTTCTTCACAATGCTCCATGATGCCTGTCATAAAAATGCTCCATGGCTTTTGTTATCACAATGCTCCAGGACCAGTTTCATCACAATACTCCATCCCCCTTGTCATCACAGTGCACAATGAAACCTTTCATTACAATGTTCCATGACACTTGTCATCACAATGCTCCATGGCCTTTATCGTCACAATGCTGCCAGGCACTTTTCATCACGACGTTCCATGAAAACTTTCATCACATGGCTCCATGACCATTGTCATCACAATAGTCCATACCCTTGTCAACACAATGCTGCATAATCCCTGTCATCACAATTCTCCATGACTGCTGTCATGACAATAATCCAGGACAAGTTTCATAACAATGCTTCATGCCCCCAGTCATCACAGTGCTCCATGATACCTTTCATCACAATTCCTAGATGATCAATGTCATCACAATGCCCCATGACACCTGTCATCACAATTCGCTATGACCCTTGTCATCACAATACTCGATGAACCGTGTCATCACAGTGTTCCAGGACACATGTCATCACAATGATCCATGACTACTTTCATCACAGTGCTCCAATACACCTGTCATCACAATGCTCCATGGCCCCTGTTATCATATTGCTCCATGATCTCTTTCATCACAATGCTCCATGACCACTGTCATCACCATGCTTCATGACGCCTGTCATCTCAATGCTCCATGGCCCCTTTCATCACAATGCTCCATGAACCCAGTCATCACAATGTTCCCTGCCCTTTTCATCACAATGCTCCATGGGCCCTGTCATCACAATGCTCCATGCCCTTGTCATCAAAATGCTCCAGAACTCTTGTCATCATAATGCTCCATGCCAATGTCATCAAAATGCCCCATGACACTTGTCATCACAATGCTCCATGGTCTTTGTCATCACAATGTCCCATGGCCGCTGTCATCACAATGCTCCATTCCCTTGTCATTAAAATTCTCCAGAACTCTTGTCATCATAAGGCTCCATGCCAATGTCATCAAAATGCCCCTTGACACTTGTCATCACAATGCTCCATGGCCTTTGTCATCACAATGTTCCATGGTCCCTGTAATCACAGTGCTCCCTGATACCTTTCATCACAATTCTAGATGACCACTGTCACCACAATGCCCCATGAATGATGTCATCACAATTCGCATGGTCCTTGTCATCACAATGCTCCATGAACCGTGTCATCACAAGGTTCCAGGACACTTGTCATCACAATGATCCATGATCACTTTCATCACAATGCTCCATGAAAACTGTCATCTCAATGCTCCATAGCCTTTGTATTCACAAAGCTCCATGGCCCCTGTAATCACAGTGCTCAATGACCCATTTCATCACAATGCTGCAAGACAGCTGTCATCACAATGCCCCATGACGCCTGCCATCACAAATCTCCAAGGCCTCTCTTACCAGAAAGCTCCATGATCCCTGTCAGCACAATGTTCCATGACACTTTTCATCACAATGCTCCATGACCCCTGTCATCACAAAGTTCTCTGCCCATATCATCACAATGCTCCTTGTCACCTTTAATCACAATGCTCCATGCCCTTTCATCACAATGCTCCAGAATTCTTGTTATCACAATGATCCTTGACCGTGTCATTACAATGCTCCATGACCCTTGTCATCACAAAGCTCCATGACCCCTGTCATCACAATGATCCATGACTCCTTTCCTCACAGTGCTCCAGTACCCTTTTCATCATAATGCTCCATGCCATTGTCAGCACAATGCTCCTTGGACCCTGTCATCAAAATGCTCCATCCCCTTTTCATCACAATGCTCCAGATGTCCTATCATTACAATGCTCCATGCCCGTGTCGACACAATGCTCCATGACCCCTGTCATCAAAATGCTTTATGAACCTTGTTATCAGAATGTTCCATGACTCCTGTCATCAAAATGATCCATGACCGTTGTCATCACAATGCTGCATGATACCTTTCATCCCAATTCTCTGTGACCGCTGTCATCACAATGCTCCTGGACAATTTTCATCACAATGCTCCATGGCCCCTGTCATCACAGTGCCCCATAACCGCTGTAATCACAATGTTCCATGACCCTGTCATCACAATGCTGCATGACACCTGTCATCACATTTTTCCATGGCCTATGTATTCACAATGCACCATGGACCCTATAATCACACTGCTGCATGTTCCCTTTCAACACAATGGTCCATGACCCCTCTCATCACAGTGTTCCATGAAAATTGTCATCAAAATGCTCCATGACCCCGGTCACCACAAGGTTCCCTGCCCTTGTCATCACAATGCTCCATGACGCTTGTAATCACAATGGTACATGGCCTTGACATTACAATGCTCCATGGCCTCTGTCATCACCATGCTCCATGGTCTTTCTCAACACAATGCTCTATGACTCCTGTCATCACAATGCTTGATGACAATTGTCATCACAATGCTCCAAGGCCAGTGTCATCACAAAGCCTCATGGTCTTTGTAATCATAATGCTCAATGACCCCTCTCATCACAATGCTCCATGGCCCCTGTAATCACAATGCTCCATGCCATCATCATCACAATGCTCCAGAACGCTTGGCATCATAATGCTCCATTCCCGTGTCATCCCATTGCTCAATGACACTTGTCATCAAAATGTTCCTTGGCCTTTATCATCACAGTGCTCCATGATACCTTTAATCAAAATTCTACATGACCACTGTCATCACAATGCAAGATGACCAATCTCATCACAATGCCCCATGATACGTGTCATCAGAATTCGCTTTGGCCCTTGTCATCTCAAGGCTGTATGAACAGTGTCATCACTAGGTTCCAGGACACTTGTCATCACAATGCTCCATGAACTCTCTTATCTCAATGTTCCATGGCCTTTGTATTCACAATGCTCCATTGTCCCGATAATCGCGTTGCTCCATGATCTGTGTCAGCACAAAATTTCTTGACACTTGTCATCACAATGCTCCATGGCCCCTGTAATCACAATGCTCTATGCCATCGTCATCACAATGCTCCAGAACGCTTGGCATCATAATGCTCCATTCCCGTGTCATCCCATTGCTCAATGACACTTGTCATCAAAATGTTCCTTGGCCTTTGTCATCACAGTGCTCCATGATACCTTTAATCAAAATTCTACATGACCACTGTCATCACAATGCAAGATGACCAATCTCATCACAATGCCCCATGACACGTGTCATCACAATTCGCCTTGGCCCTTGTCATCTCAATGCTGTATGAACCGTGTCATCACTAGGTTCCAGGACCCTTGTCATCACAATGCTCCATGAACTCTCTTATCTCAATGTTCCCTGGCCTTTGTATTCACAATGCTCCATTGTCCCGATAATCGCGTTGCTCCATGATCTGTGTCAGCACAATATTGCATGACACTTGTCATCACAATGCTCCATGATCCCTGTGATCAAAATTATCCCTGCCAATGTCATCACAATGTTCCATGTCTCCTGTAATCACAATGCTCCATGCCCATGTCATCACAATGCTCCAGGTATGTTGTCATCACCATGCTTCATGCCCCGTGTCATCACAATGCTCCATGAATCTTGTCTTCACAATGCTCTAGGGCCTTTGTCATCACAATGCTCCGTGACCCCTGTCAACACAATGCCTGATGACCCCTGTCATCAAAATGCTAAATGGCACTTGTCATCACAATGCTCTATGTCACCTGTCATCACTCTTCTCCATGTCACTTGTTATCACAATGCTCCATGGCCCCTGTAATCCCAGTACTCCATGACCCCTTTCAATACAATGCCCAATGCTACCTCTCATCACAATTCTCCATGGCATTTGTCATCACGATGCACCATGACACCTGTCATCACAATGCTCCATGACACTTGTCATCACAGCGCCCGATGGCCCTTGTCATCACCATGTTCCTTGGTGCTTTTCATCGCAATGCTCCATGACAACTTTCATCAAAATACTCCAAGATTTGTTTCATCACAATGCTCCATGGCCCTTGTCATTACATATCCACATGATCCCTTTCATGACAATTCTCCATGGCAACTTACATAAAAATGCTCCATGCCCCTGTCATCACAATGCCCAATGATACCTGTTTTTACAATGATCCATGTCCCTTGTCATCACAAGGCTCCATGTCCCTTGTATTCACAATGCCCCATGACCCCTGTCATCACAATGCTCCATGGCCCTTGTCATCACAATGCTCCATGAAACATTTCCTCACAATGCTCCAGTACGCCTTTCATCCAAATTCCCCATGGCCAGTGTCATCACAATTCTCCATGACCCCTGTCATCGTAATGGTCCATGTCCCGCTTAATCTCAATGCTCCATGAAACCTTTCATCACAAAGCTCCATGTCCTTGACATCACCAGGCTCCAGCACTCTTGTCATTATGATGCTCCATGTCCGTTTCATCACCATGCTCCATGACACTTGTCATCACAATGTTCCATGGCCCCTCTCATTACTGTGCTCCATAATAACTTTAATCACATTTCTAGATGACCACTGCCATTACAATGCCCCATGACATTGTCATCACAATTTGCCATGACCATTGTCATCACAATGCTCCATGAACCATGTCATCAGAGGGTGCCAGGACACTTGTCATCACAATGATCCATTACCATTTTCATCACAATGCTCCATGACCACTGTCATCTTAATGCTCCAAGGCCTTTGTATTCAAAATGCTCCATGGCCCCTGTAATCACAGTGCTCCATTACACCTTTCATCATAATGCTCCATGACCACTGCCAGTTCAATGCCTCATGACGCCTGTCATCACAATTCTCCAAGGCCCCTTTCATCACAATGCTCCATGACACTTGTCATCACATTGCTCCATAACACCTGTTATCACAGTGTTCCCTGCCCATGTCATCACAATGCTCCATGTCCCCTATAATCACAATGCTCCATGCCTTTTTCCTCACAATTCTCCAGAATTCTTGTCATCACAATGTTCCATGACCGTGGCATCACAATGCTCCATGGCCCTTGTCATCACAATGCTCCAGAATTCTTGTCATCACAATGTTCAATGACCGCGTCATCACAATGCTACATAACCCTGGTCTTCACAGTTCTCCATGACCTTTGTCATCACAATGCTCTATGTCGCTGTTCATGACAATTCTCAATGACCACTTTAATCACTATGCTCGCTGACCATTTTCATGACATTTCTCTATTGTCATTACAATTCCCCACGGCCCCTTTCTTCACAATGCTCCATGATGCCTGTCATAAAAATGCTCCATGGCTTTTGTTATCACAATGCTCCAGGACCAGTTTCATCACAATACTCCATCCCCCTTGTCATCACAGTGCACAATGAAACCTTTCATTACAATGTTCCATGACACTTGTCATCACAATGCTCCATGGCCTTTACCGTCACAATGCTCCCAGGTACTTTTCATCACGACGTTCCATGAAAACTGTCATCACATGGCTCCATGACCATTGTCATCACAATAGTCCATACCCTTGTCAACACAATGCTGCATAATCCCTGTCATCACAATTCTCCATGACTGCTGTCATCACAATAATCCAGGACAAGTTTCATAACAATGCTTCATGGCCCCAGTCATCACAGTGCTCCATGATACCTTTCATCACAATTCCTAGATGATCAATGTCATCACAATGCCCCATGACACCTGTCATCACAATTCGCTATGACCCTTGTCATCACAATACTCGATGAACCGTGTCATCACAGTGTTCCAGGACACATGTCATCACAATGATCCATGACTACTTTCATCACAATGCTCCAATACACCTGTCATCACAATGCTCCATGGCCCCTGTTATCATATTGCTCCATGATCTCTTTCATCACAATGCTCCATGACCACTGTCATCACCATGCCTCATGACGCCTGTCATCTCAATGCTCCATGGCCCCTTTCATCACAATGCTCCATGAACCCAGTCATCACAATGTTCCCTGCCCTTTTCATCACAATGCTCCATGGGCCCTGTCATCACAATGCTCCATGCCCTTGTCATCAAAATGCTCCAGAACTCTTGTCATCATAATGCTCCATGCCAATGTCATCAAAATGCCCCATGACACTTGTCATCAAAATGCTCCATGGCCTTTGGCATCACAATGTTCCATGGCCGCTGTCATCACAATGCTCCATGCCCTTGTCATCAAAATTCTCCAGAACTCTTGTCATCATAATGCTCCATGCCAATGTCATCAAAATGCCCCTTGACACTTGTCATCACAATGCTCCATGGCCTTTGTCATCACAATGTTCCATGGTCCCTGTAATCACAGTGCTCCCTGATACCTTTCATCACAATTCTAGATGACCACTGTCACCACAATGCCCCATGACTGATGTCATCACAATTTGCATGGTCCTTGTCATCACAATGCTCCATGAACCGTGTCATCACAAGGTTCCAGGACACTTGTCATCACAATGATCCATGATCACTTTCATCACAATGCTCCATGAAACCTGTCATCTCAATGCTCCATAGCCTTTGTATTCACAATGCTCCATGGCCCCTGTAATCACAGTGCTCTATGACCCATTTCATCACAATGCTCCAAGACCGCTGTCATCACAATGCCCCATGACGCCTGCCATCACAAATCTCCAAGGCCTCTCTTACCAGAAAGCTCCATGATCCCTGTCAGCACAATGTTCCATGACACTTTTCATCACAATGCTCCATGACCCCTGTCATCACAAAGTTCTCTGCCCATATCATCACAATGCTCCTTGTCACCTTTAATCACAATGCTCCATGCCCTTTCATCACAATGCTCCAGAATTCTTGTTATCGCAATGATCCTTGACCGTGTCATTACAATGCTCCATGATCCTTGTCATCACAAAACTCCATGACCCCTGTCATCACAATGATCCATGACTCCTTTCCTCACAGTGCTCCAGTACCCTTTTCATCATAATGCTCCATGCCATTGTCAGCACAATGCTCCTTGGACCCTGTCATCAAAATGCTCCATCCCCTTTTCATCACAATGCTCCAGATGTCCTATCATTACAATGCTCCATGCCCGTGTTAACACAAAGCTCCATGACCCCTGCCATCAAAATGCTTTATGAACCTTGTTATCAGAATGTTCCATGACCCCTGTCATCAAAATGATCCATGACCGTTGTCATCACAATGCTGCATGATACCTTTCATCCCAATTCTCTGTGACCGCTGTCATCACAATGCTCCTGGACAATTTTCATCACAATGCTCCATGGCCCCTGTCATCACAGTGCCCCATAACCACTGTAATCACAATGCTCCATGACCCTGTCATCACAATGCTGCATGACTCCTGTCATCACATTTTTCCATGGCCTATGTATTCACAATGCACCATGGACCCTATAATCACACTGGTGCATGTTCCCGTTCAACACAATGGTCCATGACCCCTCTCATCACAACGTTCCATGAAAATTGTCATCAAAATGCTCCATGACCCGGGTCACCACAAGGTTCCCTGCCCTTGTCATCACAATGCTCCATGACGCTTGTAATCACAATCGTACATGGCCTTGTCATTACAATGCTCCATGGCCTCTGTCATCACCATGCTCCATGGTCTTTCTCATCACAATGTTCTATGATTCCTGTCATCACAATGCTTGATGACCATTGTCATCACAATGCTCCAAGGCCCGTGTCATCACAATGCCTCATGGTCTTTGTAATCATAATGCTCAATGACCCCTCTCATCACACTGCTCCATGTCGTTGTCATCACAATGCTCCATGGCCCCTGTAATCACAATGCTCCATGCCATCGTCATCACAATGCTCCAGAACACTTGGCATCGTAATGCTCCATTCCCGTGTCATCCCATTGCTCAATGATACTTGTCATCAAAATGTTCCTTGGCCTTTGTCATCACAGTGCTCCATGATACCTTTAATCAAAATTCTACATGACCACTGTCATTACAATGCAAGATGACCAATCTCATCACAATGCCCCATGATACGTGTCATCAGAATTCGCTTTGGCCCTTGTCATCTCAAGGCTGTAGGAACAGTGTCATCACTAGGTTCCAGGACACTTGTCATCACAATGCTCCATGAACTCTCTTATCTCAATGTTCCATGGCCTTTGTATTCACAATGCTCCATTGTCCCGATAATCGCGTTGCTCCATGATCTGTGTCAGCACAATATTTCATGACACTTGTCATCACAATGCTCCATGACCCCTGTAATCAAAATGATCCCTGCCAATGTCATCACAATGTTCCATGTCTCCTGTAATCATAATGCTCCATGCCCATGTCATCACAATGCTCCAGGTATGTTGTCATCACCATGCTTCATGCCCCGTGTTATCACAATGCTCCATGAATCTTGTCTTCACAATGCTCTATGGCCTTTGTCATCACAATGCTCCATGACCCCTGTCAACACAATGCCTGATGACCCCTGTCATCAAAATGCTGAATGGCACTTGTCATCACAATGCTCTAAGTCACCTGTCATCACTCTTCTCCATGTCACTTGTTATCACAATGCTCCATGGCCCCTGTTATCATATTGCTCCATGATCTCTTTCATCACCATGCTCCATGACCACTGTCATCACCATGCCTCATGACGCCTGTCATCTCAATGCTCCATGGCATCTTTCATCACAATGCTCCTTGAACCCAGTCATCACAATGTTCCCTGCCCTTTTGATCACAATGCTCCATGGGCCCTGTCATCACAATGCTACATGCCCTTGTCATCAAAATGTTCCAGAACTCTTGTCATCATAATGTTCCATGCCAATGTCATCAAAATGCCCCATGACACTTGTCATCACAATGCTCCATGGCCTTTGTCATCACAATGTTCCATGGCCGCTGTCATCACAATGCTCCATGCCCTTGTCATCAAAATTCTCCAGAACTCTTGTCATCATAATGCTCCATGCCAATGTCATCAAAATGCCCCTTGACACTTGTCATCACAATGCTCCATGGCCGCTGTCATCATCATGCTCCATGGTCTTTCTCATCACAATGCTGTATGACTCCTGTCATCACAATGCTTGATGACCATTGTCATCACAATGCTCCAAGGCCCATGTCATCACAATGCCTCATGGTCTTTGTAATCATAATGCTCAATGACCCCTCTCATCACAATGCTCCATGGCCCCTGTAATCACAATGCTCCATGCCCTCGTCATCACAATGCTCCAGAACTCTTGGCATCATAATGCTCCATTCCCGTGTCATCCCATTGCTCAATGACACTTGTCATCAAAATGTTCCTTGGCCTTTGTCATCACAGTGCTCCATGATACCTTTAATCAAAATTCTACATGACCACTGTCATCACAATGCAAGATGACCAATCTCATCACAATGCCCCATGACACGTGTCATCACAATTCGCCTTGGCCCTTGTCATCTCAATGCTGTATGAACCCTGTCATCACTAGGTTACAGGACACTTGTCATCACAATGATCCATGATCACTTTCATCACAATGCTCCATGAAACCTGTCATCTCAATGTTCCATAGCCTTTGTATTCACAATGCTCCATGGCCCCTTTAGTCACAGTGCTCTATGACCCATTTCATCACAATGCTCCAAGACCGCTGTCATCACAATGCCCCATGACGCCTGCCATCACAAATCTCCAAGGCCTCTCTTACCAGAAAGCTCCATGATCCCTGTCAGCACAATGTTCCATGACACTTTTCATCACAATGCTCCATGACTCCTGTCATCACAAAGTTCTCTGCCCGTATCATCACAATGCTCCTTGTCACTTTAATGACTATGCTCCATGCCCTTTCATCACAATGCTCCAGAATTCTTGTTATCGCAATGATCCTTGACCGTGTCATTATAATGCTCCATGACCCTTGTCATCACAAAGCTCCATGACCCCTGTCATCAAAATGATCCATGACTCTTTCCTCACAGTGCTCCAGTACCCTTTTCATCATAATGCTCCATGCCATTGTCAGCACAATGCTCCTTGGACCCTGTCATCAAAATGCTCCATCCCCTTTTCATCACAATGCTCCAGATGTCCTATCATTACAATGCTCCATGCCCGTGTCAACACAATGCTCCATGACCCCTGTCATCAAAATGCTTTATGAACCTTGTTATCAGAATGTTCCATGACCCCTGTCATCAAAATGATCCATGACCGTTGTCATCACAATGCTGCATGATACCTTTCATCCCAATTCTCTGTGACCGCTGTCATCACAATGCTCCTGGACAAATTTCATCACAATGCTCCATGGCCCCTGTCATCACAGTGCCCCATAACCGCTGTAATCACAATGTTCCATGACCCTGTCATCACAATGCTGCATGACACCTGTCATCACATTTTTCCATGGCCTATGTATTCACAATGCTCCATGGCCCCTGTAATCACAGTGCTCTATGACCCATTTCATCACAATGCTCCAAGACCGCTGTCATCACAATGCCCCATGACGCCTGCCATCACAAATCTCCAAGGCCTCTCTTACCAGAAAGCTCCATGATCCCTGTCAGCACAATGTTCCATGACACTTTTCATCACAATGCTCCATGACCCCTCTCATCACAAAGTTCTCTGCCCATATCATCACAATGCTCCTTGTCACCTTTAATCACAATGCTCCATGCCCTTTCATCACAATGCTCTAGAATTCTTGTTATCGCAATGATCATTGACCGTGTCATTATAATGCTCCATGACCGTTGTCATCACAAAGCTCCATGACCCCTGTCATCACAATGATCCATGACTCCTTTCCTCACAGTGCTCCAGTACCCTTTTCATCATAATGCTCCATGCCATTGTCAGCACAATGCTCCTTGGACCCAGTCATCAAAATGCTCCATCCCCTTTTCATCACAATGCTCCAGATGTCCTATCATTACAATGCTCCATGCCCGTGTCAACACAATGCTCCATGACCCCTGTCATCAAAATGCTTTATCAACCTTGTTATCAGAATGTTCCATGACCCCTGTCATCAAAATGATCCATGACCGTTGTCATCACAATGCTGCATGATACCTTTCATCCCAATTCTCTGTGACCGCTGTCATCACAATGCTCCTGGACAATTTTCATCACAATGCTCCATGGCCCCTGTCATCACAGTGCCCCATAACCGCTGTAATCACAATGCTCCATGACCCTGTCATCACAATGCTGCATGACCCCTGTCATCACATTTTTCCATGGCCTATGTATTCACAATGCACCATGGACCCTATAATCACACTGCTGCATGTTCCCTTTCAACACAATGGTCCATGACCCCTCTCATCACAACGTTCCATGAAAATTGTCATCAAAATGCTCCATGACCCCGGTCACCACAAGGTTCCCTGCCCTTGTCATCACAATGCTCCATGACGCTTGTAATCACAATGGTACATGGCCTTGTCATTACAATGCTCCATGGCCTCTGTCATCATCATGCTCCATGGTCTTTCTCATCACAATGCTCTATGACTCCTGTCATCACAATGCTTGATGACCATTGTCATCACAATGCTCCAAGGCCCATGTCATCACAATGCCTCATGGTCTTTGTAATCATAATGCTCAATGACCCCTCTCATCACAATGCTCCATGGCCCCTGTAATCACAATGCTCCATGCCCTCGTCATCACAATGCTCCAGAACTCTTGGCATCATAATGCTCCATTCCCGTGTCATCCCATTGCTCAATGACACTTGTCATCAAAATGTTCCTTGGCCTTTGTCATCACAGTGCTCCATGATACCTTTAATCAAAATTCTACATGACCACTGTCATCACAATGCAAGATGACCAATCTCATCACAATGCCCCATGACACGTGTCATCACAATTCGCCTTGGCCCTTGTCATCTCAATGCTGTATGAACCGTGTCATCACTAGGTTCCAGGACACTTGTCATCACAATGATGCATGATCACTTTCATCACAATGCTCCATGAAAACTGTCATCTCAATGTTCCATAGCCTTTGTATTCACAATGCTCCATGGCCCCTTTAGTCACAGTGCTCTATGACCCATTTCATCACAATGCTCCAAGACCGCTGTCATCACAATGCCCCATGACGCCTGCCATCACAATTCTCCAAGGCCTCTCTTACCAGAAAGCTCCATGATCCCTGTCAGCACAATGTTCCATGACACTTTTCATCACAATGCACCATGACCCCTGTCATCACAAAGTTCTCTGCCCATATCATCACAATGCTCCTTGTCAACTTTAATCACAATGCTCCATGCCCTTTCATCACAATGCTCCAGAATTCTTGTTATCGCAATGATCCTTGACCGTGTCATTATAATGCTCCATGACCCTTGTCATCACAAAGCTCCATGACCCCTGTCATCAAAATGATCCATGACTCTTTCCTCACAGTGCTCCTGTACCCTTTTCATCATAATGCTCCATGCCATTGTCAGCACAATGCTCCTTGGACCCTGTCATCAAAATGCTCCATCCCCTTTTCATCACAATGCTCCAGATGTCCTATCATTACAATGCTCCATGCCCGTGTCAACACAATGCTCCATGACCCCTGTCATCAAAATGCTTTATGAACCTTTTTATCAGAATGTTCCATGACCCCTGTCATCAAAATGATCCATGACCGTTGTCATCACAATGCTGCATGATACCTTTCATCCCAATTCTCTGTGACCGCTGTCATCACAATGCTCCTGGACAATTTTCATCACAATGCTCCATGGCCCCTGTCATCACAGTGCCCCATAACCGCTGTAATCACAATGTTCCATGACCCTGTCATCACAATGCTGCATGACTCCTGTCATCACATTTTTCCATGGCCTATGTATTCACAATGCACCATGGACCCTATAATCACACTGCTGCATGTTCCCTTTCAACACAATGGTCCATGACCCCTCTCATCACAGTGTTCCATGAAAATTGTCATCAAAATGCTCCATGACCCCGGTCACCACAAGGTTCCCTGCCCTTGTCATAACAATGCTCCATGAACTCTCTTATCTCAAATTTCCATGGCCTTTGTATTCAAAATGCTACATTGTCCCGATAATCGCGTTGCTCCATGATCTGTGTCAGCACAATATTTCAAGACAGTTGTCATCACAATGCTCCATGAACCCTGTAATCAAAATGATCCCTGCCAATGTCATCTCAATGTTCCATGTCTCCTCTAATCACAATGCTCCATGCCCATGTCATCACAATGCTCCAGGTATGTTGTCATCACCATGCTTCATGCCCCGTGTCATCACAATGCTCCATGAATCTTGTCTTCACAATGCTCTATGGCCTTTGTCATCACAATGCTCCGTGACCCCTGTCAACACAATGCCTGATGACCCCTGTCATCAAAATGCTAAATGGCACTTGTCATCACAATGCTCTATGTCACCTGTCATCACTCTTCTCCATGTCACATGTTATCACAATGCTCCATGGCCCCTGTAATCCCAGTACTCCATGACCCCTTTCATTACAATGCCCAATGCTACCTCTCATCACAATACTCCATGGCATTTGTCATCACGATGCACCATGACTCCTGTCATCACAATGCTCCATGACACTTTTCATCACAGCGCTCGATGGCCCTTGTCATCACAATGTTCCTTGGTGCTTTTCATCGCAATGCTCCTTGACAACTTTCATCAAAATACTCCAAGATTTGTTTATTCACAATGCTCCATGGCCCTTGTCATTACAAATCCACATGATCCCTTTCATGACAATTCTCCATGGCAACTTACATAAAAATGCTCCATGCCCCTCTCATCACAATGCCCAATGATACCAGTTTTTACAATGATCCATGTCCCTTGTCATCACAAGGCTCCATGTCCCTTGTATTCACAATGCCCGATGACCCCTGTCATCACAATGCTCCATGGCCCTTGTGATAACAATGCTCCATGAAACATTTCCTCACAAAGCTCCAGTACGCCTTTCATCCAAATTCCCCATGGCCACTGTCATCACAATTCTCCATGACCCCTGTCATCGTAATGGTCCATGACCCGCTTCATCTCTATGCTCCATGACACCTGTCATCACAAAGCTCCATGCCCTTGTCATCACAAGGCTCCAGAACTCTTGTCATTATAATGCTCCATGTCCGTTTCATCACCATGCTCCATGACACTTGTCATCACAATGCTCCATGGCCCCTCTCATTACTGTGCTCCATAATAACTTTAATCACATTTCTAGATGACCACTGCCATCACAATGCCCCATGACATTGTCATCACAATTAGCCATGACCATTGTCATCACAATGCTCCATGAACCATGTCATCAGAGGGTCCCAGGACACTTGTCATCACAATGATCCATTACAATTTTCATCACAATGCTCCATGACCACTGTCATCTCAATGCTCCAAGGCCTTTGTATTCAAAATGCTCCATGGCCCCTGTAATCACAGTGCTCCATAACACCTTTCATCATAATGCTCCATGACCACTGCCATCTCAATGCCTCATGACGCCTGTCATCACAATTCTCCAAGGCCCCTTTCATCACAATGCTCCATGACACTTGTCATCACATTGCTCCATAACACCTGTCATCACAGTGTTCCCGGCCCATATCATCACAAGGCCCCATGTCCCCTATAATCACAATGCTCCATGCCGTTTTCCTCACAATGCTCCAGAATTCTTGTCATCACAATGTTCCATGACCGTGGCATCACAATGCTCCATGGCCCTTGTTATCACAATGCTCCAGAATTCTTGTCATCACAGTGTTCCATGACCGCGTCATCACAATGCTACCTGACCCTGGTCTTCACAGTTCTCCATGACCTTTGTCATCACAATGCTCTATGTCGCTTTTCATGACAATTCTCAATGACCACTTTAATCACTATGCTCGCTGACCAATTTCATGACATTTCTCTATTGTCATTACAATTCCCCACGGTCCCTTTCTTCACAATGCTCCCTGATGCCTGTCATAAAAATGCTCCATGGCTTTTGTTATCACAATGCTCCAGGACCAGTTTCATCACAATACTCCATCCCCCTTGTCATCACAGTGCACAATGAAACCTTTCATTACAATGTTCCATGACACTTGTCATCACAATGCTCCATGGCCTTTATCGTCACAATGCTGCCAGGCACTTTTCATCACGACGTTCCATGAAAACTTTCATCACATGGCTCCATGACCATTGTCATCACAATAGTCCATACCCTTGTCAACACAATGCTGCATAATCCCTGTCATCACAATTCTCCATGACTGCTGTCATCACAATAATCCAGGACAAGTTTCATAACAATGCTTCATGCCCCCAGTCATCACAGTGCTCCATGATACCTTTCATCACAATTCCTAGATGATCAATGTCATCACAATGCCCCATGACACCTGTCATCACAATTCGCTATGACCCTTGTCATCACAATACTCGATGAACCGTGTCATCACAGTGTTCCAGGACACATGTCATCACAATGATCCATGACTACTTTCATCACAATGCTCCAATACACCTGTCATCACAATGCTCCATGGCCCCTGTTATCATATTGCTCCATGATCTCTTTCATCACAATGCTCCATGACCACTGTCATCACCATGCCTCATGACGCCTGTCATCTCAATGCTCCATGGCCCCTTTCATCACAATGCTCCATGAACCCAGTCATCACAATGTTCCCTGCCCTTTTCAACACAATGCTCCATGGGCCCTGTCATCACAATGCTCCATGCCCTTTTCATCAAAATTCTCCAGAACTCTTGTCATCATAATGCTCCATGCCAATGTCATCAAAATGCCCCTTGACACTTGTCATCACAATGCTCCATGGCCTTTGTCATCACAATGTTCCATGGTCCCTGTAATCACAGTGCTCCCTGATACCTTTCATCACAATTCTAGATGACCACTGTCACCACAATGTCCCATGAATGATGTCATCACAATTCGCATGGTCCTTGTCATCACAATGCTCCATGAACCGTGTCATCACAAGGTTCCAGGACACTTGTCATCACAATGATCCATGATCACTTTCATCACAATGCTCCATGAAACCTGTCATCTCAATGTTCCATAGCCTTTGTATTCACAATGCTCAATGGCCCCTTTAGTCACAGTGCTCTATGACCCATTTCATCACAATGCTCCAAGACCGCTGTCATCACAATGCCCCATGACGCCTGCCATCACAAATCTCCAAGGCCTCTCTTACCAGAAAGCTCCATGATCCCTGTCAGCACAATGTTCCATGACACTTTTCATCACAATGCTCCATGACCCCTGTCATCACAAAGTTCTCTGCCCATATCATCACAATGCTCCTTGTCACCTTTAATCACAATGCTCCATGCCCTTTCATCACAATGCTCCAGAATTCTTGTTATCGCAATGATCCTTTACCGTGTCATTATAATTGTCCATGACCCTTGTCATCACAAAGCTCCATGACCCCTGTCATCACAATGATCCATGACTCCTTTCCTCACAGTGCTCCAGTACCATTTTCATCATAATGCTCCATGCCATTGTCAGCACAATGCTCCTTGGACCCTGTCATCAAAATGCTCCATCCCCTTTTCATCACAATGCTCCAGATGTCCTATCATTACAATGCTCCATGCCCGTGTCAACACAATGCTCCATGACCCCTGTCATCAAAATGCTTTATCAACCTTGTTATCAGAATGTTCCATGACCCCTGTCATCAAAATGATCCATGACTGTTGTCATCACAATGCTGCATGATACCTTTCATCCCAATTCTCTGTGACCGCTGTCATCACAATGCTCCTGGACAATTTTCATCACAATGCTCCATGGCCCCTGTCATCACAGTGCCCCATAACCGCTGTAATCACAATGCTCCATGACCCTGTCATCACAATGCTGCATGACTCCTGTCATCACATTTTTCCATGGCCTATGTATTCACAATGCACCATGGACCCTATAATCACACTGCTGCATGTTCCCTTTCAACACAATGGTCCATGACCCCTCTCATCACAACTTTCCATGAAAATTGTCATCAAAATGCTCCATGACCCCGGTCACCACAAGGTTCCCTGCCCTTGTCATCACAATGCTCCATGACGCTTGTAATCACAATGGTACATGGCCTTGTCATTACAATGCTCCATGGCCTCTGTCATCACCATGCTCCATGGTCTTTCTCATCACAATGCTCTATGACTCCTGTCATCACAATGCTTGATGACCATTGTCATCACAATGCTCCAAGGCCCGTGTCATCACAATGCCTCATGGTCTTTGTAATCATAATGCTCAATGACCCCTCTCATCACAATGCTCCATGGCCCCTGTAATCACAATGCTCCATGCCCTCGTCATCACAATGCTCCAGAACACTTGGCATAATAATGCTCCATTCCCGTGTCATCCCATTGCTCAATGACACTTGTCATCAAAATGTTCCTTGGCCTTTGTCATCACAGTGCTCCATGATACCTTTAATCAAAATTCTACATGACCACTGTCATCACAATGCAAGATGACCAATCTCATCACAATGCCCCATGACACGTGTCATCACAATTCGCCTTGGCCCTTGTCATCTCAATGCTGTATGAACCGTGTCATCACTAGGTTCCAGGACCCTTGTCATCACAATGCTCCATGAACTCTCTTATCTCAATGTTCCATGGCCTTTGTATTCACAATGCTCCACTGTCCCGATAATCGCGTTGCTCCATGATCTGTGTCAGCACAATATTTCATGACACTTGTCATCACAATGCTCCATGATCCCTGTAATCAAAATGATCCCTGCCAATGTCATCACAATGTTCCATGTCTCCTGTAATCACAATGCTCCATGCCCATGTCATCACAATGCTCCAGGTATGTTGTCATCACCATGCTTCATGCCCCGTGTCATCACAATGCTCCATGAATCTTGTCTTCACAATGCTCTAGGGCCTTTGTCATCACAATGCTCCGTGACCCCTGTCAACACAATGCCTGATGACCCCTGTCATCAAAATGCTAAATGGCACTTGTCATCACAATGCTCTATGTCACCTGTCATCACTCTTCTCCATGTCACTTGTTATCACAATGCTCCATGGCCCCTGTAATCCCAGTACTCCATGACCCCTTTCATTACAATGCCCAATGCTACCTCTCATCACAATTCTCCATGGCATTTGTCATCATGATGCACCATGACACCTGTCATCACAATGCTCCATGAAACTTGTCATCACAGCGCTCGATGGCCCTTGTCATCACAATGTTCCTTGGTGCTTTTCATCGCAATGCTCCATGACAACTTTCATCAAAATACTCCAAGATTTGTTTCATCACAATGCTCCATGGCCCTTGTCATTACAAATCCACATGATCCCTTTCATGACAATTCTCCATGGCAACTTACATAAAAATGCTCCATGCGCCTGTCATCACAATGCCCAATGATACCTGTTTTTACAATGATCCATGTCCCTTGTCATCACAAGGCTCCATGTCCCTTGTATTCACAATGCCCCACGACCCCTGTCATCACAATGCTCCATGGCCCTTGTCATCACAATGCTCCATGAAACATTTCCTCACAATGCTCCAGTACGCCTTTCATCCAAATTCCCCATGGCCAGTGTCATCACAATTCTCCATGACCCCTGTCATCGTAATGGTCCATGACCCGCTTCATCTCAATGCTCCATGACACCTGTCATCACAAAGCTCCATGCCCTTGACATCACCAGGCTCCAGAACTCTTGTCATTATGATGCTCCATGTCCGTTTCCTCACCATGCTCCATGACACTTGTCATCACAATGCTCCATGGCCCCTCTCATTACTGTGCTCCATAATAACTTTAATCACATTTCTAAATGACCACTGCCATCACAATGCCCCATGACATTGTCATCACAATTCGCCATGACCATTGTCATCACAATGCTCCATGAACCATGTCATCAGAGGGTCCCAGGACACTTGTCATCACAATGATCCATTACCATTTTCATCACAATGCTCCATGACTACTGTCATCTCAATGCTTTATGAACCTTGTTATCAGAATATTCCATGACCCCTGTCATCAAAATGATCCATGACCGTTCTCATCACAATGCTGCATGATACCTTTCATCCCAATTCTCTGTGACCGCTGTCATCACAATGCTCCTGGATAATTTTCATCACAATGCTCCATGGCCCCTGTCATCACAGTGCCCCATAACCGCTGTAATCACAATGCTCCATGACCCTGTCATCACAATGCTGCATGAATCCTGTCATCACATTTTTCCATGGCCTATGTATTCACAATGCACCATGGAACCTATAATCACACTGGTGCATGTTCCCTTTCAACACAGTGGTCCATGACCCCTCTCATCACAATGTTCCATGAAAATTGTCATCAAAATGCTCCATGACCCCGGTCACCACAAGGTTCCCTGCCCTTGTCATCACAATGCTCCATGACGCTTGAAATCACAATGGTACATGGCCTTGTCATTACAATGCTCCATGGCCTCTGTCATCACCATGCTCCATGGTCTTTCTCATCACAATGCTCTATGACTCCTGTCATCACAATGCTTGATGACCACTGTCATCACAATGCTCCAAGGCCCGTGTCATCACAATGCCTCATGGTCTTTGTAATCATAATGCTCAATGACCCATCTCATCACAATGCTCCATGCCGTTGTCCTCACAATGCTCCATGCCCCTGTAATCAGAATGCTCCATGCCCTCGTCATCACAATGCTCCAGAACTCTTGGCATCATAATGCTCCATTCCCGTGTCATCCCATTGCTCAAAGACACTTGTCATCAAAATGTTCCTTGGCCTTTGTCATCACAGTGCTCCATGATACATTTAATCAAAATTCTACATGACCACCGTCATCACAATGCAAGATGACCAATCTCATCACAATGCCCCATGACACGTGTCATCAGAATTCGCCTTGGCCCTTGTCATCTCAATGCTGTATGAACCGTGTCATCACTAGGTTCCAGGACCCTTGTCATCACAATGCTCCATGTACTCTCTTATCTCAATGTTCCATGGCCTTTGTATTCACAATGCTCCATTGTCCCGATAATCGCGTTGCTCCATGATCTGTGTCAGCACAATATTTCATGACACTTGTCATCACAATGCTCCATGATCCCTGTAATCAAAATGATCCCTGCCAATGTCATCACAATGTTCCATGTCTCCTGTAATCACAATGCTCCATGCCCATGTCATCACAATGCTCCAGGTATGTTGTCATCACCATGCTTCATGCCCCGTGTCATCACAATGCTCCATGAATCTTGTCTTCACAATGCTCTATGGCCTTTGTCATCACAATGCTCCATGACCCCTGTCAACACAAAGCCTGATGACCCCTGTCATCAAAATGCTGAATGGCACTTGTCATCACAATGCTCTATGTCACCTGTCATCACTCTTCTCCATGTCACTTGTTATCACAATGCTCCATGGCCTCTGTTATCATATTGCTCCATGATCTCATTCATCACAATGCTCCATGACCACTGTCATCACCATGCCTCATGACGCCTGTCATCTCAATGCTCCACAGCCCCTTTCATCACAATGCTCCATGAACCCAGTCATCACAATGTTCCCTGCCCTTTTCATCACAATGCTCCATGGGCCCTGTCATCACAATGCTCCATGCCCTTGTCATCAAAATGCTCCAGAACTCTTGTCATCATAATGCTCCATGCCAATGTCATCAAAATGCCCCATGACACTTGTCATCAAAATGCTCCATGGCCTTTGTCATCACAATGTTCCATGGCCGCTGTCATCACAATGCTCCATGCCCTTGTCATCAAAATTCTCCAGAACTCTTGTCATCATAATGCTCCATGCCAATGTCATCAAATGCCCCTTGACACTTGTCATCACAATGCTCCATGGCCTTTATCATCACAATGTTCCATGGTCCCTGTAATCACAGTGCTCCCTGAAACCTTTCATCACAATTCTAGATGACCACTGTCATCACAATTCCCCATGACTGATGTCATCACAATTCACATGGTTCTTGTCATCACCATGCTCCATGAACCGTGTCATCACAAGGTTCCAGGACACTTGTCATCACAATGATCCATGATCACTTTCATCACAATGCTCCATGAATCCTGTCATCTCAAAGCTCCATAGCCTTTGTATGCACAATGCCCCATGGCCCCTGTAATCACAGTGCTCTATGACCCATTTCATCACAATGCTCCAAGACCGCTGTCATCAAAACGCCCCATGACGCCTGCCATCACAAATCTCCAAGGCCTCTCTTACCAGAAAGCTCCATGATCCTTGTCAGCACAACGTTCCATGACACTTTTCATCACAATGCTCCATGACCCCTGTCATCACAAAATTCTCTGCCCATATCATCACAATGCTCCTTGTCACCTTTAATCACAATGCTCCATGCCCTTTCATCACAATGCTCCAGAATTCTTGTTATCGCAATGATCCTTGACCGTGTCACTACAATGCTCCTTGACCCTTGTCATCACAAAGCTCCATGACCCTTGTCATCACAATGATCCATGACTCCTTTCCTCACAGTGCTCCAGTACCCTTTTCATCATAATGCTCCATGCCATTGTCAGCACAATGCTCCTTGGACCCTGTCATCAAAATGCTCCATCCCCTTTTCATCACAATGCTCCAGATGTCCTATCATTACAATGCTCCATGCCCATGTCAACGCAATGCTCCATGACCCCTGTCATCAAAATGCTTTATGAACCTTGTTATCAGAATGTTCCATGACCCCTGTCATCAAAATGATCCATGACCGTTGTCATCACAATGCTGCATGATACCTTTCATCCCAATTCTCTGTGACCGTTGTCATCACAATGCTCCTGGACAATTTTCATCACAATGCTCCATGGCTCCTGTCATCACAGTGCCCCATAACCGCTGCAATCACAATGCTCCATGA
This sequence comes from Balaenoptera physalus, assembly GCF_965194825.1. Classification (NCBI taxonomy): domain Eukaryota; kingdom Metazoa; phylum Chordata; class Mammalia; order Artiodactyla; family Balaenopteridae; genus Balaenoptera; species Balaenoptera physalus. The sequence goes on along the minus strand of NW_028125596.1, from coordinate 15,137 downwards.
CCCTGTCATCACAATGCTGCATGACTCCTGTCATCACATTGTTCCATGGCCTATGTATTCACAATGCACCATGGACCCTATAATCACACCGCTGCATGTTTCCTTTCAACACAATGGTCCATGACCCTTCTCATCACAATGTTCCATGAAAATTATCATCAAAATGCTCCGTGACACCTGTCACCACAAGATTCCCTGCCCTTGTCATCACAATGCTCCATGAATTTTGTAATCACAATGCTCCATGACCCTTGTAATCACAATGGTACATGGCCTTGCCATCACAATGTTCCATGGCCTCTGTCATCACCATGCTCCATGGTCTTTCTCATCACAATGCTCTATGACCCATATCATCACAATGCTAGGTGACCATTGTCATCACAATGCTCCAAGGCCCGTGTCATCACAATGCCTCATGGTCTTTGTAATCATAATGCTCAATGACCCCTCTCATAACAATGCTCCATGCCGTTGTCATCACAATGCTCCATGGCCCCTGTAATCACAATGCTCCATGCCCTCGTCTTCACAACGCTCCAGAACTCTTGGCATCATAATGCTCCATGCCAATGTCATCAAAATGCCCCATGACACTTGTCATCACAATGCTCCATGGTCTTTGTCCTTACAATGTCCCATGGCCGCTGTCATCACAATGCTCCATGCCCTTGTCATCAAAATTCTCCAGAACTCTTGTCATCATAATGCTCCATGCCAATGTCATCAAAATGCCCCTTGACACTTGTCATCACAATGCTCCATGGCCTTTGTCATCACAATGTTCCATGGTCCCTGTAATCACAGTGCTCCCTGATACCTTTCATCACAATTCTAGATGACCACTGTCACCACGATGCCCCATGACTGATGTCATCACAATTCGCATGGTCCTTGTCATCACAATGCTCCATGAACCGTGTCATCACAACGTTCCAGGACACTTGTCATCACAATGTTCCATGATCACTTTCATCACAATGCTCCATGAAACCTGTCATCTCAATGCTCCATAGCCTTTGTATTCACAATGCTCCATGGCCCCTGTAATCACAGTGCTCTATGACCCATTTCATCACAATGCTCCAAGACCGCTGTCATCACAATGCCCCATGACGCCTGCCATCACAAATCTCCAATGCCTCTCTTACCAGAAAGCTCCATGATCCCTGTCAGCACAACGTTCCATGACACTTTTCATCACAATGCTCCATGACCCCTGTCATCACAAAGTTCTCTGCCCATATCATCACAATGCTGCTTGTCACCTTTAATCACAATGCTCCATGCCCTTTCATCACAATGCTCCAGAATTCTTGTCATCACAATGCTCTAAGTCACCTGTCATCACTCTTCTCCATGTCACTTGTCATCACAATGCTCCATGGCCTTTAACATCACAATGTTCCATGGCCCCTGTCATCACAGTGCTCCATGATACATTTCATCACAATTCTACATGACCACTGTCATCACAATGTCCCATGACAGATGTCATCACAATTTTCCATTGTCCTTCTCATCACAATGCTCCATGAACGGTGTCATCACAAGGTTCCAGGACACTTGTCATCACAATGATCCATGATCACTTTCATCACAATGCTCCATGAACCCTGTCATCTCAATGCTCCATAGCCTTTGTATTCACAATGCTCCATGGCCCCTGTCATCACAGTGCTCCATGACCCCTTTCATCACAATGCTCCATGACCCCTGTCATCACAAAGTTCTCTGCCCATATCACACAATGCTCCTTGTCACCTTTAATCACAATGCTCCATGCCCTTTCATCACAATGCTCCAGAATTCTTGTCATCGCAATGGTCCTTGACCGTGTCATCACAATGCTCCATGACACTTGTCATCACAAAGCTCCATGACCCCTGTCATCACAATGATCCATGACTCCTTTCCTCACAGTTCTCCAGTACCTTTTCATAAGAATCCTCCATGCCATTGTCAGCACAATGCTCCTTTGACCCTGTCATCAAAATGCTCCATCCCCTTTTCATCACAATGCTCCAGATATCCTATCATTACAATGCTCCATGCCCGTGTCAACACAATGCTCCATGACCCCTGTCATCAAAATGCTTTATGAACCTTGTTATCAGAATGTTCCATGACCCGTGTCATCAAAATGATCCATGACCGTTGTCATCACAATGCTGCATGATATCTTTCATCCCAATTCTCTGTGACCGCTGTCATCACAATGCTCCAGGACAATTTTCATCACAATGCTCCATGCCCCCTGTCATCAGAGTGCCTCATGGTCTTTGTCATTACAATGCTCTATGACTCCTGTCATCACAATGCTTGATGACCATTGTCCTCACAATGCTCCAAGGCCCGTGTCATCACAATGCCTCATGGTCTTTGTAATCATAATGCTCAATGACCCCTCTCATCACAATGCTCCATGCCGTTGTCATCACAATGCTCCATGGCCCCTGTAATCACAATGCTCCATGCCCTTGTCATCACAATGCTCCAGAACACTTGTCATCATAATGCTCCATTCCCGTGTCATCCCATTGCACAATGACACTTGTCATCAAAATGTTCCTTGGCCTTTGTCATCACAGTGCTCCATGATACCTTTAATCAAAATTCTACATGACCACTGTTATCACAATGCAAGGTGACCGATGTCATCACAATGGCCCATGACACGTGTCATCACAATTCGCCTTGGCCCTTGTCATCTCAATGCTGTATGAACCGTGTCATCACTAGGTTCCAGGACACTTGTCATCACAATGCTCCATGACCACTGTCATCTCAATGCTCCATGGCCTTTGTATTCACAATGCTCCATTGTCCCGTTAATCGCCTTGCTCCATGATCTGTGCCAGCACAATATTACATGACACTTGTCATCACAATGCTCCATGATCCCTGTAATCACAATGATCCCTGCCAATGTCATCACAATGCTCCATGTCTCCTGTAATCACAATGCTCCATTCCCTTGTCATCACAATGCTCCAGGTCTGTTGTCATCACCATGCTTCATGCCCGTGTCATCACAATGCTCCATGAAACTTGTCTTCACAATGCTCCATGGCCCAAGTCATCACAATGCTCCATGACCCCTGTCGTCACAATGCTCTATGGCCTTTGTCATCACAATGCTCCGTGACCCCTGTCAACACAATGCCTAATGACCCCTGTAATCAAAATGCTAAATGACACTTGTCATCACAATGCTCCATGATCCCTGTATTCACAATGATCCCTGCCAATGTCATCACAATGCTCCATGTCTCCTCTAATCACAATGCCCCATGCCCTTGTCATAACAATGCTCCAGGTCTGTTGTCATCACCATGCTTCATGCCCGTGTCATCACAATGCTCCATGAAACTTGTCTTCACAATGTTCCATGGCCCATGTCATCACAATGCTCCATGACCCCTGTCATCACAATGCTCTATGGCATTTGTCATCACAATTCTCCGTGACCCCTGTCAACAAAATGCCTGATGACCCCTGTCATCAAAATGCTAAATGGCACTTGTCATCACAATGCTCTATGACGCCTGTCATGACTATTCTCCATGTCACTTGTTATCACAATGCTCCATGGCCCCTGTAATCCCAGTACTGCATGAACCCTTTCATCACAATGCCCAATGCCACCTCTCATCACAATTCTTCATGGCATTTGTCATCACGATGCTCCATGGAAGCTGTCCTCACAATGGTCGATGGCCCTTGTCATCAAAATGTTCCTTGGTGCTTTTCATCGCAATGCTCCATGACAACTTTCAACAAATTACTCCAAGATTTGTTTCATCACAATGCTCCATGGCCCTTGTCATTGCAAACCCACATGATCCCTTTCATCACAATTCTCCATGGCAACTTACATAAAAAAGCTCCATGCCCCTGTCATCACAATGCCCAATGATACCTGTTTTTACAATGATCCATGACCCTTGTCATCACAAGGCTCCATGTCCCTTGTATTCACAATGCTCCATGGCCCTTGTCATCACAATGCTCCATAGTGCTTTTCATCGCAATGCTCCACGACCACTTTCAACACATTGCCCCATGAACCCTGTCATCATAATGCTCCATGGCCCTTGTCATCACAGTGCTCCATGAAACATTTCTTCACAATGCTCCAGTAAGCCTTTCATCCAAATTCCCCATGGCCACTGTCATCACAATTCTCCATGACCCCTGTCATCGTAATGGTCCATGACCCGTTTCATCTCAATGCTCCTTGACACCTGTCATCACAATGCTCCATGGCCTTTGTCATCACAATGCTCCATGGCCCCTGAAATCACAGTGCTCCAAGCCTTTGTCATCACACTACTCCATGGACCCTGCAATCGCAATGCTCCATGCCCTTGTCATCACAAGGCTCCAGAACACTTGTCATTATAATGCTCCATGTCCGTTTCATCACCATGTTCCATGACACTTGTCATCACAATACTCCATGGCCCCTCTCATGACTGTGCTCCATAATAACTTTAATCACATTTCTAGATGACCACTGCCATCACAATGCCCCATGACATTGTCATCACAATTCGCCATGACCATTGTCATCACAATGCTCCATGAACCATGTCATCACAGGGTCCCAGGACACTTGTCATCACAATGATCCACTACCACTTTCATCACAATGCTCCATGACCACTGTCATCTCAATGCTCCATGGCCTTTGTGTTCACAATGCTCCATGGCCCCTGTAACCACAGTGATCCATAACACCTTTCATCATAATGCTCCATGACCACTGCCATTTCAATGCCCCATGACGCCTGTCATCACCATTCTCCAAGGCCCCTCTCACCACAAGGATCCATGACACTTGTCATCACATTGCTCCATAACACTTGTCATCACAGTGTTCCCTGCCCATGTCATCACAATGCTCCATGTCGCCTATAAAAACATTGCTCCATGCCTTTTTCCTCACAATGCTCCAGAAGTCTTGTCATCACAATGTTCCATGACCGTGGCATCACAATGCTCCATGGCCCTTGTCATCACAATGCTCCAGAATTCTTGTCATCACAATGGTCCATGACCGTGGCATCACAATGCTATATGACCCTGGTCATCACAATTCTCCATGACCTTTGTCATCACAATGCTCTATGTCGCTTTTCAGCACAATTCTCAATGACCACTTTAATCACTATGTTCGCTGACCATTTCCATCACATTTCTCTATGGTGATTACAATTCCCCATGGCCCCTTTCTTCACAATGCACCATGATGCCTGTCATCACAATGCTCCAAGGCTTTTGTTATCACAATGCTCCAGGACCAGTTTCATCACAATACTCCATCCCCCTTGTCATCACAGTGCACAATGAAACCTTTCATTACAATGTTCCATGAAACTTGACATCACAATGTTCCATGACACTTGTCATCACAATGCTCCCAGGCACTTTTCATCCTGATGAACCATGAAAACGTTCATCACATTGCTCCATGACCATTGTCATCACAATAGTCCATACCCTTGTCAACACAATGCTGCATAATCCCTGTCATCACAATTCTCCATGACTGCTGTCATCACAATAATCCAGGAGAATTTTCATAACAATGCTTCATGCCCCCAGTCATCACAGTGCTCCATGAGACCTTTCATCACAATTCCTAGATGATCCATGTCATCACAATGCCCCATGACACCTGTCATCACAATTCTCTATGACCAATGTCATCACCATACTCGATGAACCGTGTCATCACAGTGTTCCAGGACACATGTCATCACAATGATCCATGATTACTTTCATCACAATGCTCCAATACACCTGTCATCACAATGCTCCATGGCCACTCTCATCACCATGCCTCATGACGCTTGTCATCTCAATGCTCCATGGCCCCTTTCATCACAATGCTCCATTAAACCAGTCATCACAATGTTCCTACCCTTTTCATCACAATGCTCCATGGGCCCTGTCATCGCAATGCTCCATGCCCTTGTCATCAAAATGCTCCAGAACACTTGTCATCATAATGCTCCATGCCAATGTCATCAAAATACCCCATGACACTTGTCATCACAATGCTCCATGTCCTTTGTCATCACAATGTTCCATGGCCCCTGTCATCACAATGCTCAATGCCCTCATAATGAAAATGCTCCAGAACTCTTGTTATCTTAATGCTCCATGCCAATATCATGAAAATGCCCCATGACACTTGTCATCACAATGCTCCATGGCCTTTGTCATCACAATGCTCCATGGCCCTTGTCATCACAATGCTCCATAGCACTTTTCACCGCAATGCTCCATGACTGCTCTCAGCACAATGCCCCATTACACCTGTCATCACGATGCTCCATGGCCCTTCTCATCACAATGCTCCATGAAACATTTCCTCACAATGCTTCACTACGCATTTCATCCAAGATCCCCATAGCCACTGTCATCACAATTCTCCCTGACGCCTGTCATCATAATGGTCCATGACACGTTTCATCTCAATGCTCCATGATACCTGTCATTACAATGCTCCATGGCCTTTGTCATCACAATGCTCCATGGCCCCTGTAATCACAATGCTCCATGACCCCTTCCATCTCAATGCTCCATGACCTCACTCACCACAATGCCTCATGACCCCTGTAATCACAATGCTCCATGGCCCTTGTCCTCACAGTGCTCCAGGCCTTTTTCATCACACTGCTCCATGGCCCCTGTAATCACAATGATCCATCCCTCGTCATCACGAGGCTCCAGAACACTTGTCATTATAATGCTCCATGTCCGATTCATCACCATGCTCCATGACACTTGTCATCACAATGCTCCATGGCCCCTCTCATTACGGTGCTCCATAATAACTTTAATCACATTTCTAGATGACCACTGCTATCACAATGCTCCATGACATTGTCATCACAATTCGCCATGACCATTGTCATCACAATGCTCCATGAACCATGTCATCAGAGGGTCCCAGGACACTTGTCATCACAATGATCCATTACCATTTTCATCACAATGCTCCATGACCACTGTCATCTCAATGCTCCAAGGCCTTTGTATTCAAAATGCTCCATGGCCCCTGTAATCACAGTGCTCCATAACACCTTTCATCATAATGCTCCATGACCACTGCCATCTCAATGCCTCATGACGCCTGTCATCACAATTCTCCAAGGCCCCTTTCATCACAATGCTCCATGACACTTGTCATCACATTGCTCCATAACACCTGTCATCACAGTGTTCCCGGCCCATATCATCACAATGCTCCATGTCCCCTATAATCACAATGCTCCATGCCTTTTTCCTCACAATGCTCCACAATTCTTGTCATCACAATGTTCCATGACCGTGGCATCACAATGCTCCATGGCCCTTGTCTTCACAATGCTCCAGAATTCTTGTCATCACAATGTTCCATGACCGTGTCATCACAATGCTACATGACCCTGGTCTTCACAGTTCTCCATGACCTTTGTCATCACAATGCTCTATGTCGCTTTTCATGACAATTCTCAATGACCACTTTAATCACTATGCTCGCTGACCATTTTCATCACATTTCTCTATTGTCATTACAATTCCCCATGGCACCTTACTTCACAATGCTCCATGATGCCTGTCATCACAATGCTACATGGAATTTGTTATCACAATGCTCCAGGACCAGTTTCATCACAATACTCCATCCCTCTTGTCAACACAGTGCACAATGAAACGTTTCATTACAATCCTCCATGACACTTGTCATCACAAGGCTCCATGGCCTTTATCGTCACAATGCTCCCAGGCACTTTTCATCACGATGTTCCATAAAAATTTTCATCACATTGCTCCATGACCATTGTCATCACGATACTCCATACCCTTGTCAACACAATGCTGCATAATCCCTGTCATCACAATTCTCCATGACTGCTGTCATCACAATAATCCAGGAAAATTTTCATAACAATGCTTCATGCCCCCAGTCATCACAGTGCTCCATGATACCTTTCCTCACAATTGCTAGATGATCACTGTCATCACAATGCCCCATGACACCTGTCATCACAATTCGCTCTTACCATTGCCATCACAAAACTCGATGAACCGTGTCATCACAGTGTTCCATGACACTTGTCATCACAATGCTCCATGGTCTTTCATCACAATGTTCCATGGCCCCTGTCATCACAGTGTTCCCTGATACCTTTCATCACAATTCTAGATGACCACTGTCATCACAATGCCCCATGACAAATGTCATCACAATTCACCATGGTCCTTGTCATCACGATGCTCCATGAACCGTGTCATCACAAGGTTCCAGGACACTTGTCATCCCAATGATCCATGACCATTTTCATCACAATGCTCCATGAAACCTGTCATCTCAATGTTCCATAGCCATTGTATTCACAATGCTCCATGGCCCCTGTAATCACAGTGCTCCATGACCCCATTCATCACAATGCTCCAAGACCGCTGTCATCACAATGGCCCATGACGCCTGCCATCACAAATCTCCAAGGCCTCTGTTACCAAAAGGCTCCATGATGCCAGGCAGCACAATGTTCCATGACACTTTTCATCACAATGCTCCTTGACCTTTGTTGTCACATTGTTCTCTGCCCATATCATCCCAATGCTCCTTGTCACCTTTAATCACAGTGCTCCATGCCCTTTCATCACAATGCTCCAGAATTCTTGTCATCCCTATGTTCCTTGACAGTGTCATCACAAAGCTCCACGATCGCTGTCATCAAAATGCTCCAGAACATTTTTCATCACATTGCTGCATAACACCTCTCATCACAGTGTTCCCTGCCCATGTCCTCACAGTTCTCCATGTACCCTATAATCCAATGATCCATGCATATTTCCTCACAATGCTCCAGAATTCTTATCATCACAATGTTCCATGACCGTGGCATCACAATGCTCCATGGCCCTTGTCATCACAATGCTCCAGAATGCGTGTCATCACAATGTTCCATGACCGTGTCATCACAATGCTACCTGACACTGGTCATCACAGTTCTCCATGACCTTTGTCATCACAATGCTCTATGTCGCTTTTCATCACAATTCTCAATGACCACTTTAAACACTATGCTCGCACACCATTTTCATCACATTTCTCTATGGTCATTATAATTCCCCATGGCCCCTTTCTTCACAATGCTCCATGATGCCTGTCATCACAATGCTCCATGGCTTTTGTTATCACAATGCTCCTGGACAAGTTTCATCACAATACTCCATCCCCCTTGTCATCACAGGGCACAATGAAACCTTTCATTACAATGCTCCATGACACTTGTCATCACAATGCTCCATGGCCTTTATCGTCACAATGCTCCCAGGTACTTTTCATCATAATGTTCCATGAAAACTTTCATCACATTGCTCCATGACCATTGTCATCACAATAGTCAATACCCTTGTCAACACAATGCTGCATAATCCCTGTCATCACAATTCTCCATGACTGCTGTCATCACAATAATCCAGGACAAGTTTCATAACAATGCTTCATGCCCCCAGTCATCACAGTCCTCCATGATACCTTTCATCACAATTCTTATATGATCCATGTCATCACAATGCACCATGACACCTGTCATCAGAATTCGCTATGACCCATGTCATCACCATACTCGATGAACCGTGTCATCACAGTGTTCCAGGACATATGTCATCACAATCATCCATGACTACTTTCATAACAATGCTCCAATACGACTGTCATCACAATGCTCGGTGGCCACTGTTATCATATTGCTCCATGATCCCTTTCATCACAATGCTCCATGACCACTGTCATCACCATGCCTCATGACGCCTGTCATCTCAATGCTCAATGGCCACTTTCATCAAATTGCTCCATGAACCCAGTCATCACAATGTTCCCTACCCTTTTCATCACAGTGCTCCATGGGCCCTGTCATCACAATGCTCCATGCCCTTGTCATCAAAATGCTCCAGAACTCTTGGCATCATAATGCTCCATGCCAATGTCATCAAAATGCCCCATGACACTTGTCATCACAATGCTCCATGTCTTTGTCATCACAATGTTCCATGGCCCCTCTCATCACAGTGCTCCATGATACCTTTCATCACAATTCTAGATGACCACTGTCATCACAATGTCCCATGACAGATGTCATCACAATTCTCCATGGTCCTTGTCATCACAATGCTCCACGAACAGTGTCATCACAAGGTTCCCGGACACTTGTCATCAAAATGATACATGATCACTTTCATCACAATGCTCCTTGACCACTGTCACCATAATGCCCCATGACTTCTCTCATCACTGTGCTCCAAGGCCAGTCTCATCAAAATCCTCCATGATCTCTGTCAGTAAAGTATTGCATGACACTTGTCATCACAGTGCTCCATGATCCCTGTAAACACAGTGATCCCTGCCAATGTCATTACAATGCTCCATGTCTTCTGCAATCACAATGCTCCATGCCCTTGTCATCACAATGCTCCAGGTCTGTTGTCATCACCATGCTTCATGCCCGGGTCATCACAATGCTCTATGAATCTTGTCTTCACAATGCTCCATGGCCCATGTCATCACCGTGCTCCATGACACCTGTCATCACAATACTCTATGGCCTTTGTCATCACAATGCTTCGTGACCCCGTCAACACAATGCCTGATGACCCCTGTCATCAAAATGCTAAATGGCACTTGTCATCACAATGCTCTATGACGCCTGTCATCACTATTCTCCATGTCACTTGGTATCACAATGCTCCATGGTCCCTGTAATTCCAGTACTCCATGACCCCTTTCATCACAATGCCCAATGCCATTTCTCATCACAATTCTCCATGGCATTTGTCATCACGATGCTCCATGACACCTGTCATCACAATGCTCCATGACACTTGTCATCACAATGCACGATGGCCCTTATCATCAGAATGTTCCTTGGTGCTTTTCATCGTAATGATCCATGACAACTTTCATCAAAATACTCCAAGATTTCTTTCATCTCAATGCTCCATGGCCCTTTTCATGACAATGCTCCATAGCACTTTTCATCGCAATGCTCCATGACCGCTTTCAGCACAATGCCCCATGACACTTGTCATCACAATTTGCCTTGGCCCTTTTCATCTCAATGCTGTATGAACCGTGTCAGCACTAGGTTTCCAGGACCCTTGTCATCACAATGCTCCGAGAAATCTCTTATTTCAATGTTACATGGCCTTTGTATTCACAATGCTCCATTGTCCCGATAATCACGTTGCTCCATGGTCTGTGTCAGCACAATATTGCATAACACTTGTCATCACAATGCTCCATTATCCCTGTAATCACAATGATCCCTTCCAATGTCATCACAATGCTCCTTGACCCCTGTCATCACAATGCTCTATGGCCTTTGTCATCACAATGCTCCATGACCCTTGTCAACACAATGCCTGATGAACCCTGTCATCAAAATGCTAAATGGCACTTGTCATCACAATGCTCTATGACGCCTGTCATCACTATTCTCCATGTCACTTGTTATCACAATGCTCCAAGGCCCCTGTAATCCCAGTACTCCTTGACCCCTTTCAGCACAATGCCCAATGCCACCTCGCATCACAATTCTCCATGGCATTTGTCATCATGATGCTCCATGACACCTGTCATCACAATGCTCCATGACACTTGTAATCACAATGCTCGATGGCCCTTGTCATCACAATGTTCCTTGGTGCATTTCATCGCAATGCGCCATGACAACTTTCATCAAAATACTCCAAGATTTCTTTCATCACAATGCTCCATGGCCCTTGTAGTTACAAATCCACATGATACCTTTCATTACAATTCTCCATGGCCACTTACATAAAAATGCTCCATGCTCCTGTCATCACAATGTTCCACGGCCATTGTCATCACAATGCTCCATGAAATATTTCCTCACAATGCTCCAGTACGCCTTTCATCCAAATTCCCCATGGCACTGTCATCACAATTCTCCATGACCACTGTCATCGTAATGGTCCATGACCCGTTTCATCTCAATGCTCCATGACACCTTTCATCACAATGCTCCATGGCCTTTGTCATCACAATGCTCCATGGCCCCTGTAATCACAGTGCTCCATGACCCGTTTCATCTCAATGCTATATGACCTCACTCATCACAATGCCCCATGACCCCTGTAATCACAATGCTCCATGGCACTTGTCATCACAGTTCTCCAAGCCTTTGTCATCACACTGCTCCATTGCCCCTGTAATCACAGTGCTCCATGCCCTTGTTTTCACAAGGCTACAGAACTCTTGTCATTATAATGCTCCATGTCCGTTTCATCACCATGTTCCATGACACTTGTCATCACAATGCTCCATGGCCCCTCTCATTACTGTGCTCCATAATAATTTTAATCACATTACTAGATGACCACTGCCATCACAATGCCCCATGACATTGTCATCACAATTCGCCATGACCATTGTCATCACAATGCTCCATGAACCATGTCATCAGAGGGTCCCAGGACACTTGTCATCACAATGATCCATTACCACTTTCATCACAATGCTCCATGACCACTGTCATCTCAATGCTCCATGGCCTTTGTATTCACAATGCTCCATGGCCCCTGTAATCACAGTGCTCCATGACACCTTTCATCACAATGCTCCAAGACCGCTGTCATCACAATGCCCCATGACGGCTGCCATCACAAATCTACAAGGCCTCTGTTACCAAAAGGCTCCGTGATGCCAGGCAGCACAACGTTCCATGACACTTTTCATCACAATGCTCCATGACCTTTGTCGTTACATTGTTCTCTGCCCATATCATCCCAAAGCTCCTTGTCACCTTTAATCACAATGCTCCATGCCCTTTCATCACAATGCTCCAGAATTCTTGTCATCCCTATGTTCCTTGACAGTGTCATCACAAAGCTCCACGACCGCTGTCATCACAATGCTCCAGGACAATTTTCATCACAATGCTACATGCCCCCTGTCATCACAGTGCCCCATAACACCTGTCATCACAATGCTCCTTGACCCTGTCATCACAATGCTACATGACCCCTGTCATCACATTGTTCCATGGCCTATGTATTCACAATGCTCCAGGGACCCTGTAATCACACTGCCCCATGTTCCCTTTCAACACAATGCTCCATGACCCCTGTCATCACCACGTTCCATGAAAGTTGTCATCAAAATGCTCCATGACCCCGGTCACCACAATGTTCCCTGCCCTTGTCATCACAATGCTCCATGCCCTTGTCATCACAATGCTCCAGAACACTTGTCATTTTAATACTCCATTCCCGTGTCATGCTATTGCTCAATGACACTTGCCGTCAAAATGTTCCTTGGCCTTTGTTATCACAGTGCTCCATGATACCTTTAATCAAAATTCTACATGACCACTGTCATCGCAATGCAAGATGACCAATCTCATCACAATGCCCCATGAGACGTGTCATCACAATTCGCCTTGGCTCTTGTCATCTCAATGCTGTATGAACCGTGTCATCACTAGGTTCCAGGACACTTGTCATCACAGTGATCCATGACCACTTTTATCACAATGCTCCATGAACTCTGTTATCTCAATGTTCCGCGGCCTTTGTATTCACAATGCTCCATTTTCCCGATAATCGCGTTGCTCCATGATCTATTTCATTACAATGCTCCATGAACACTGTCATCACCATGGCTCATGACGCTTGTCATCTCAATGCTCCATGGCCCCTTTCATCACCATGCTTCATGAACACAGTCATCACAATGTTCCCTGCCCTTTTCATCACAATGATCCATGGGCCCTGTCATCACAATACTCCATGCCCTTGTCAACAAAATTCTCCAGGACTCCTGTCATCATAATGCTTCATGCCAATATCATCAAAATGCCCCATGACACTTGTCATCACAATGCTCCATGGCCTTTGTCATCACAATGTTTCATGGCTCCTGCCATCACAATGCTCCATGCCCTTGTCATCAAAATGCTCAAGAACTCTTGTCATCATAATGCTCCATTCCAATGTCATCAAAATGCCCCATGACACTTGTCATCACAATGCTCCAAGGCCTTTGTCATTACAATGTGCCATGGCCACTGTCATCACACTGGTCCATGATACCTTTCATCACAATTCTAGATGACCACTTTCATCACAATGCCCCATGACAGATGTCATCACAATTCGCCATGCTCCTTGTCATCACAATGCTCCATGAAACATGTCATCACAAGGTTCCAGAACACTTGTCATGACAATGATCCATGATCACTTTCATCACAATGCTCCATAAAACCTGTCATATCAATGCTCTATAGCCTTTGTGTTCACAATGCTCCATGGCCCCTGTCATCACAGTGCTCCATGAACCCTTTCATCACAATTTTCCAAGACCGCTGTCATCACAATGCCCCATGACGCCTGCCATCACAAATCTCCAAGGCCTCTCTTACAAAAAAGCTCCATGATCCCTGTCAGCACAATGTTCCATGACACTTTTCATCACAATTATCCATGACCCCTGTCATCACAAAGTTCTCTGCCCATATCATCACAATGCTCCTTGTCACCTTTTATCACAATGCTCCATTCGCTTTCATCACAATGCTCCAGAATTCTTGTCATCGCAATGTTCCTTGACCGTGTCATCACAATGCTCTATGACCCTTGTCATCACAAAGCTCCATGACCCCTGTCATCACATTAATCCATGATTCCATTCCTCACAGTGCTCCAGTACCCTTTTCATCATAATGCTCCATGCCATTGTCAGCACAATGCTCCTTGGACCCTGTCATCAAAATGCTCCATCCCCTTTTCATCACAATGCTCCAGATGTACTATCATTAAAATGCTCCATGCCCGTGTCAACACAATGCTCCATGACCCCTCTCATCAAAATGCTTTATGAACCTTGTTATCAGAATATTCCCTGACCCCTCTCATCAAAATGCTTTATGAACCTTGTTATCAGAATATTCCATGACCCCTGTCATCAAAATGATCCATGACCGTTCTCATCACAATGCTGCATGATACCTTTCATCCCAATTCTCTGTGACCGCTGTCATCACAATGATCCTGGATAATTTTCATCACAATGCTCCATGGCCCCTGTCATCACAGTGCCCCATAACCGC